>NW_023045222.1:0-69289 GCF_011762505.2 Arvicanthis niloticus | reverse complement strand
TTCCTCTTTCTGGATTCCCTATTTTTCTTTTTCTCTCTCTGGATGCCCTTCTATCATCCCCTCTCCCAAGATGCCCTTCTGTCTTTTCCTTTCTCTGGATGCCCATCTGTTCTCTCCTCTCTCCGGATGCCCTATTCTCTTCTCCTCTCTCTGGATGCTCTTCCATTCTCTAATCTCTCTGGATTCCCTTCTGTCTTCTCCTCTCTCTTGATGCCCTTCTGTTTTCTCCTCTTTCTGAATGCCCTACTGTTCTCTCCTCTCTCTCTATGCCCTTCTGTCTTCTCCTCTCTCTGGATGCCCTTCTGGTCTCCCCTCTCTCTGGATGCCCTTCTACTCTCTCCTCTCTATTGATGACCTTCTGTTCTCTCCTTTTTCTGGATGACCTTCTGTTCTCTCTTCTCTAAGGATGCCCTTCTGTGTTCTCCTCTCTCTCTTAATGCTCTTCTAGGCTCTCCTCTCTCTGGAAAACCTTTTTTTTGTTCCTCTCTGGATACCCTTCTGTAATCTCCTCTCTCTGGATGCCGTTCTATGTTCTCCTTTCTCTGAATGCCCTTCTGTCTTCTCCTCTCTCTGGGTGCACTTCTGTTTCTGTCCTCTTTCTGGATTCCCTATTTTTCTTTTCCTCTCTCTGGATGTTCTTCTGTCATCTCCTCTCTCTGGATGCCCTTCTGTCTTATCTTCTCTCTGTATGGCCTTCTGTTCTCTCCTCTCTTTGGATTCCCTTATATTTTCTCCTCTCTCTGGATGCCCTTCTGTCCACTCTTCTCTCTGGATGCCCTTCTCTTCTTTTCTCTCCCTGAATGCCTTCTGTACTCTCCTCTCTCAGGATGTCCGTCGGTCCTCTTCTTCATCTGGATGCCTTCTCTCTTCTCCTCTCTCTGGATGCCCTTCTGTCTTCTCCTCTCTAGATGACCTTCTGTTCTCTCCTCTCACTGGATGCAATGCTGTCCTCTCCTCTCTCTGGATGCCCTTCTGTCTTCTCCTCTCTATATATGCCCTTCTGTTCTCTCCTCTCTTCGGATTCCCTTCTTTCTTCTCCTCTCTCTGGATGCCCTTCTGTCCTCTATTCTCGCTGGATGCCCATCCGTTCTCTTGTCTGTCCGGATGCCCTTCTGTGCTCTCCTCTCTATGGATGCCCTTCTGTACTCTCCTCACTCTGGCTTCCCTTCTGTTCTCTCCTCTCTCTGGCTTCCCTTCTGTTCTCCACTAACATTGAATACCCTTCTGTACTCTCCTCTCACTGGATGCCATTCTATCCTCTCCTATCTCTGGATGCCCATCAGTCCTCTTATCTCTCTGGAGGTCCTTCAGTCTCCTGCTGTCTCTGGATGTACTTCTGTTCTCTCTTCTCTCGGGATGTCTTTCTGTCTTCTCCTCTCTCTGGATTCCCTTCTGCTCTCTCCTCTCTCTTGATACCCTTTTGTTCTCTCCTCTTTCTGGATGCCCTTCTGTTTTCTCCTCTCTCCGCATACCCTTCTGTCATCTTCTCTCTCAGGATGCACTTCTGTTCTCTCCTCTCTCTGCATTCCCTATTTTTCTTTTCCTCTCTCTAGATGCCTTTCTGTCATCTCTTCTCTCTGGATGACCTTCTGTCTTCTACTCTCTCCCGATGACCTTCTGTTCTCTCCTCTCTCCGAATGCCCTTCTGTTCTCTCCTCTCTGGATTCGCTTCTGTTTTCTCCTTCTCTGGATGCCCTTCTGTTCTTTCCTCTTTCTGGATGCCCTTCTGTTCGCTCCGCTATCTAGATGCCCTTCTGTCTTCTCCTCTCTCTGTATGGCCTTCTGTACTATTTTATGTGGATGCCCTTCTTTGCTCTCCTCTCTCTGGATGCCCTTCTGTCTTCTCTTTCTGAATGCCCTTCTGTTCTCTGCTCTCTCAGGATGCACTTCTGTTCTCTCCTCCCATTGGATTTTTTTCTGTCTTCCCTTCTCTCCTGATGCTCATCTGTTCTCTCCTCTCTTCAAATGCACTTCTGTCCTCTTCGCTCTCCTGATTCCCTCTGTCTTCTCCTTTTCTGGATGCCCTTCTGTTCTCTCTTCTTACTGGATTCTCTTCTGTTCTCTCGTCTCTCTGGATGCCCTTCTGTCCTCTCTTCTCTAGAGGCCCTTCTTTCTTCTCCTCTCTCCAAATGACCTTCTGTTCGCTCCTCCCTTTGGATTCCTTTCTGTCTTCTCCTCCCTCTAGATGCCCTTATGCTCTCTCCTCTCACTGGATGTCATTCTGTCCCCTCCTCTCTCTGGATACCCTTCTGTCTTCTCATCTTTCTGGATGAATTTCTGTTCTCTCCTCTCTCTGGATGACCCTCTCTCTGCAGATGCCCTACTGTCTTCTCCTCTCACTGGATGCCCTTCTACACTCTCCTCTCTCAGGATGCCCTGCTGTCATCTCCTTTCTCTGTATTCCCTTCTGTCTTCTCCTCCCTTTTGATGCCTTTCTGTTCTCTCCTCTTTCTTGATGCCCTTCTGTTCTCTCCTCTCTCCACATACCCTTCTGTCGTCTCCTCTCTCAGAATGCACTTCTCTTCTCTCCTCTCTCTGCATTCCCTATTTTCTTTTCCTCTCTCAGAATGCCCTTCTGTCATCTCCTCACTCTGGATGACCATTTGTCTTCTCCTCTCTCCCTATGCCCTTCTGTTCTCTCCTCTCTCCAGATGCCTTACTGTTTTCTCCTCTCACTGGATGCCCTTCTACACTCTCCTCTCTCAGGATGCCCTTCTGTTCTCTCCTCTCACTGGATTCCCTTCTGTCTTCTCCTCTCTGTTGATGACCTTCTGTTCTCTCCTCTTTCTGGATGCCTTTCTGTTCTCTCTCTCTTCGAATGCCCTTATGTATTCCCCCCCTCTCTCTCTCTCAATGCCCTTCTGCTCTCTCCTATCTCTGGATGCCCTTTTTTTCTCTCCTCTCTCTGGATACTCTTCTGTCTTCTTCTCTATCTGTATGCTGTTCTATCCTCTTCTCTCTGGATGCCCCTCTGTCTTCTCCTCTCTCTGGATGCACTTCTGTTCTCTCCTCTTCCTGGATTCCCTATTATTCTTTTCATCTCTCTGGATGCCTTTCTATCGTCCTCTCTCTCCGGATGCCCTTCTGTCTTATCCTCTCTCTGGATGCCCTTCTACTCTCTCCTCTCTATGGATGCCCTTCTGTTATCTCCTCTCTCTGGATTCCCTTCTGTCTTCTCCTCTCCCTTGATTACCTTCAGTTCTCTCCTCTTTCTGGATGCCCTTCTGTCCTCTCCTCTCTTCGGATGACCTTCTGTCTTCTCCTCACTCTCTCAATGCCCTTCTGGTCTCTCCTCTCTCTGGATGCCCTTTTTTTCTCTAATGTCCCTGGATTCCCTTCTGTCTTCTCCTATCTCTGGATGTGTTCTATCCTCTCCTCTCTCTGGATGCCAGTCTGTCTTCTCCTCTCTCTGGATGCACTTCTTTTTTCTCCTCTCTCTGGATTCCCTATTTTTTGTTTTCCTCTCCGTGGATGCCCTTTTGTCATCTCCTCGCTCCAGATTCCCTTCTATCTTTTTCTCTCTCTGGATGCCCTTCTGGTCTCTCCTCTCTCTGGATGCCCTTCTGCTCTCTCCTCTCTCTGGATGTGAAGACCTCCATACTTGGGAGACACTTCCTCAAGCCTCCAGAAATCTCGACCACCCAAATATCACAAGAAACCATACCTGGATGCAATCAGCAGAGTCTTTTTTAGTGAAGTAAGCCGGTGGTCAAAACGACAAGATCTTGAGTTCCAAGAGCCAGGTTTTTGGCACTGACTGGTGGGTTAAAAGGTCTTTTATAGCATGGGTTGCAGAAAGAAGGCATTTTCATGCACTTACACATGAATGGTTGCATTTTCGTGTGCTTACACATGAATGGTTGCATTTTCGCTAGCTTACACCTGATTGGTTGTTTTACAAATTTTGAACATAGCACTGGGAAGACCAAGGAAGGGGTAATCAATAACAGTGGAACATTTCAGAGGAATCTAGCCCAAATGATATAGAGTCATGTGAAATCACTCTGCACACTCATTCTTCACAAAAATGTGGTTTTTTACCATGCTATTGTGGCCTTTCCTGCCATTTACCAACTATTTCAGATTAACTATCTTTGCTTCTTCCTGCTATAGCCCCACCTAGGTGGCAGCATCTTTTATCTGTGGTCAGGAATGTGCCTTCTTGCCTGGGGCAAGGCTTGAGGAATGTAATCCAGCAAGTGTCCTTCACCTGGAATGTGAAGGCCTGAAATCTTATTTTCAGTTCTGTGTTCTGTAAGGTGAAAAATCTACACATATTTCAAAAAATAGCCTTTATAATTTTTCACGCTACAGATTCCCTTCTGTTCTCTCCTCACTTTGTATGCCCTTCTGTCTTCCCCTCTCTCAGGATGCTTTTCTGTTCTCTCCTCTCTCTGGATTCCCTTCTATTCTCCCCTAACATTGGATGCCCTTCTGTTCTCTCCTCTCACTGGATGCCATTCTGTCCTCTCCTCTCTCTGGAAGCCCTGCTGTCTTCTCCTCTCTCTGGATGAATTTCTGTTATCTCCTCTCTTTGGATGACCTTCTGTCTTGTCCTCTCTCCTGATGCCCTTCTGTTCTCTCCTCTCTCCAAATGCACTTCTGCTCTCTCCTCTCTCTGGATTCACTTCTGTCTTCTCTTTCTCTGGATGCCCTTCTGTTCTCTCCACTTTCTGGATGATCTTCTGTACTCTCCTCTTTCTAGATGAACTTCTGTCTTCTCCTCTCTCTGTATGGACTTCTGTACTATTTTATGTGGATGCCCTTTTTCCTCTCGTCTCTCTGGATGACCTTCTGTCTTCTCCTCTCTCTGGATGCCCTTTTTCCCTCTCCTCTCTCTGGATGCCCTTCTGTTCTCTTCCCTCTTCTGATGCCCTACTGTCTTCTCCTCTCTCTGGATGCCCTGCTATACTCTCTTCTCTTTGGATGCCCTTCTGGTCTTTCCTTTCTCTGGATGCCCTTCTGTTCTCTCCTCTCTCTGGATACCCTTCTGTCTTCTCCTCTCTCTGGATGCTGTTCTATCCTCTACTCTCTCTGGATGTCATTCTATCCTCTCCTCTGTCGGGATGCCCTTCTGTCTTCTCCTCTCTTGAGATTCACTTCTGTTCTCTCCTCTTTGTGGATTCCCTATTTTTCTTTTCTTCTCTCTGGATGCCCTTCTATCATCTCCTCTCTCTGGATGACCTTCTGTCTTCTACTCTCTCCAGATGCCCATCTGTTCTCTCCTCTCTCCGAATACCCTCTGTTCTCTCCTCTCTCTGTATTCCCATCTGTCTTCTCCTCTCTCCTGATGCCCATCTGTCCTCTCATCTCGCCAGATACCCTACTGTATTCTCCTCTCTCTGGATGCCCTTCTACTCTCTCCTCTCTCTGGATGCCCTTCTGTTCTCTCCTCTCTCTGGATTCTCTTCTTTCTTCTCCTCTCTCTTGATGACCTTCCATTCTCTTCTCTTTCTGGATGCCCTTCTGTCTTCTCCTCTCTCTGGATGCACTTCTGTTCTCTCCTCTTTCAGGATTCCTCTTTTTCTTTTCCTCTCTCTCAATTCCCTTCTCTCATCTCTTCTCTCCAGATGCCCTTCTGTCTTCTCCCTCTGGATATCCTTATGGTCTCTCTTGTCTCCGGATGCCCTTCTGTCTTCTCCTCTCTCTGAATGCCAATCTGGTCTCTCCTCTCTCCGGATGCCCTCCTGTTCTCTCCTCTCTCTGCATTCCCTTCTGTCTTCTCCTCTCTCTGGATGCCCTTCTGTCTTCTCCACTCTCTGGATGCACTTCTGTTCTCTCCTCTTTCTGGATTGCCTATTTTTCTTTTCCTCTCTCTGGATGACCTTCTATCAACTCCTCTCTCTGGATGACCTTTGACATCTAATTACTCACAATGCCTATCTGTTCTCTCATCTTTCCAAATGCCCTTCTGTTCTCTCTGCTCTCTGGATGCTCTTCTGTCTTCTCTTCTCTCTGGATGCACTTCAGTTCTCTCCTCTCTCTGCATTCCCTATTTTTCTTTTCCTCTCTCTGGATGACCTTCTGTCATCTCCTCTCTCTGGATGACCTTTTGTCTTCTCGTCTCAAAGGATGCCCTTCTACTCTCTCCTCTCTCTTTATGCACTTCTGTTCTCTCCTCTCTCCCTGGATTCCATTCTGCCTTCCCCTCTCTCTTGATGACCTTCTGTTCTCTACTTTTTCTGGATGCTGTTCTGTTCTCTCTTTTCTCTGAAATGCCCTTCTGTCTTCTCCTCTCTCTCTCAATGCCCTTCTGCTCTCTCCTCTCCCTGGATGCCCTTTTTTCTCTCCTCTCTCTGGATACCGTTCTGTCTTCTCCTCTCTCTGGATGCTGTTCTATCCTCTCCTTTCTCTGGATACCCTTCTGTCTTCTCCTCTCTCTGGATGCCATTCTATCCTCTCCTCTCTCTGGATGTCATTCTATCCTCTCCTCTCTCTGGGTGCCCTTCTGTCTTCTCCTCTCTCTAGATTTACTTCTCTTCTCTCCTCTTTGTGGATTCCTTGTTTTTCTTTTCTTCTCTCTGGATGCACTTCAGTTCTCTCCTCTCTCTGCATTCCCTATTTTTCTTTTCCTCTCTCTGGATGCCCTTCTGTCATCTCCTCTCTCTGGATGACCTTTTGTCTTCTCATCTCTATGGATGCCCTTCCACTCTCTCCTCTTTCTTGATACACTTCTGTTCTCTCCTCTCTCTGGATTCCATTCTGCCTTCCCCTCTTTCTTGATGACCTTCTGTTCTCTACTTTTTCTGGATGCTCTTCTGTTCTCTCTTTTCTCTGGAATGCCCTTCTGTCTTCTCCTCTCTCTCTCAATGCCCTTCTGCTCTCTCCTCTCTCTGGATGCCCTTTTTTCTCTCCTCTCTCTGGATACCCTTCTGTCTTCTCCTCTCTCTGGATGCCTTTCTATCCTATCCTTTCTCTGGATGCCCTTCTGTCTTCTCCTCTCTCTGGATGCACTTCTGTTCTCTCTTCTTTCTGGATTCCCTATTTTTCTTTTTCCTTTCTCTGGATGCCCTTCTGTCATCTCCAATCCCTAGATGCCCTTTTTTCTTCTCCTCTCTCTGGATGCCCTTCTCTTCTCTCCTCTCTCTGGATTACCTTCTGTCGTCGCCTCTCTCAGGATGCACTTCTCTTCTCTTCTCTCTCTGCATTCCCTATTTTTCTTTTCCTGTCTCTGAATGCCCTTCTGTTATCTCCTCACACTGGATGACCATTTGTCTTCTCCTCTCTCCCTATGCCCTTCTGTTCTCTCCTCTCTCCAGATGCCCTACTGTCTTCTCCTCTCTCTTGATGCCCTTCTACACTCTCCTCTCTCAGGATGCCCTTCTGTGCTCTGCTCTCGCTGGATTCCCTTCTGTCTTCTCCTCTCTCTTGATGACCTTCTGTTCTCTCCTCTTTCTGGATGCCTTTCTCTTCTCTCCTCTCTCTGAATGCCCTTCTGTATTCCCCTCTCGCTCTCAATGCCTTTCTGCTCTCTCCTCTCTCTGGATGCCCTTTTTTGCTCTCCTCTCTCTGGATAACCTTCTGTCTTCTCCTCTCTCTTTATGCCATTCTATCCTTTTCTCTCTCTGGATGCCCTTCTGTCTTCTCCTCTCTCTGGATGCACTTCTGTTCTCTCCTCTTCCTGAATTCTCTTACTATTATTTTTCATCTCTCTGGATGCCCTTCTATCGTCCTCTCTCTCTGGATGCCCTTCTGTCTTCTCCTCTCTCTGGATGCCCTTCTACCCTCTCCTCTCTCTGGATGGCCTTCTGTAATCTCCTCTCTCTGGATTCCCTTCTGTCTTCTCCTCTCCCTTGATTACCTTCAGTTCTCTCCTCTTTCTGTATGCCCTACTTTTCTCTCCTCTCTTCGGATGCCCTTCTGTCTTCTCCACACTATTTCAGTGCTCTTCTGGTCTCTCCTCTCTCTGGATGCCCTTTTTTCTCTCCTCTCTCTGGATTCCCTATTTTTCTTTTCCTCTCCCTGGATGCCCTTTTGTCATCTCCTCTCTCCGGATTCCTTTCTGTCTTTTCCTCTCTCTGGATGCCCTTCTGTTCTCTCCTCTCTCTGAATTTTCTTCTGTCTTCTCCTCTCTCTGGATGCCGTTCTACCCTCTCCTCTCTATGGTTTCGCTTCTGTCTTCTCCACTCTGTGGATGCACTTCTGTTCTCTCCGTTTTCTAGACTCCCTATTTTTCTTTACCTCTCTATGGATGCCCTTCTTTTATCTCCTCTCTCTGGATGACCTTCTGTACTCTCCTATCTCCCAATGCCCATCTGTTCTCTTCTCTCTCCGAATGCCCTTCTGTTCTCTCCTCTCTCTGGATTCTCTTCTGTCTTCTCTTTCTCTGGATGCCCTTCCGTTCTCTCCTTTTTCTGGATTCTCTTCTGTTCTCTCATCTCTCTGGATGCCCTTCTGTCCTCTCCTCTCTTGAGTCCCTTCTGTCTTCTCCTCTCTCAGAATGCCCTTCTGTTCTCTCTTCCCTTTGGATTCCCTTCTGTGTTCTCCTCTCTCTGGATGCCCTTCTGCTCTCTCCTCTCTCCAGATGCCCTTCTGTCTTCTCCTCTCTCTATAATCCCTTCTGGTCTCTCCTCATTCTGGATGCCCTTCTGTTCTCTCCTCTCTCCGGATGCCCTACTGTCTTCTCCTCTCTCTGGATGCCCTTCTGCTCTCTCCTCTCTCTGGATGTGAAGACCTCCATACTTGGGAGACACTTCCTCAAGCCTCCAGAAATCTCGACCACCCAAATATCACAAGAAACCATACCTGGATGCAATCAGCAGCGGCTTTTTTGGTAAGTAAGCTGGTGGTCAAAATGACAAGATCTTGAGCTCCAAGAGCCAGGTTTTTGGCCCCGACTAGTGGGTTAAAAGGTCTTTTATAGAATGGGGTGGGGAAAAGAAGGCATTTTCGTGCACTTACACATGAATGGTTGCATTTTCGCGTGCTTACACCTGATTGTTTTTTTTTTTACAATTTTGAACATAGCACTGGGAAGACCAAGGGAGGGGTAACCAATAACAGTGGAACATTTCAGAGGAATCTAGCCCAAATGGACTAGAGTCATGTGAAATCACTCTGCACACTCATTCTTCACAAAAATGTGGTTTTTTTCCATGCTATTGTGTCCTATCCTGCCATTTACCAACTATTTCAGATTAACTATCTTTGCTTCTTCCTGCTATAGGTGGCAGCATCTTTTATCTGTGGTCAGGAATGTGTCTTCCTGCCTTGGGCAAGGCTTGAGGAATATAATCCAGCAAGTGTCCTTCACCTCGAATGTGAAGGCCTGAAATCTTATTTTCAGTTCTGTGTTCTTTAAGGCGAAAAATCTACATATATTTCAAAAAATGGCCTTTATGTTTTTCACGCTACAGATTCCCTTCTGTTCTCTCCTCACTTTGTATGCCCTTCTGTCTTCCCCTCTCTCAGGATGCTTTTCTGTTCTCTCCTCTCTCTGGATTCCCTTCTGTTCTCCCCTAACATTGGATGCCTTTCTGTTCTCTCCTCTCACTGGATGCCATTCTGTCCTCTCCTCTCTCTGGAAGCCCTTCTGTCTTCTCCTCTTTCTGGATGAATTTCTGTTATATCCTCTCTCTGGATGACCTTCTGTTCTCTTCCTTCTTCTGATGCCCTACTGTCTTCTCCTCTCTCTTGATGCTCTGCTACACTCTCTTCTCTCTGGATGCCCTTCTGTTCTCTCCTCTCTCTAGATTCCCTTCTGTCTTCTCCTCTCTCTTGATGACATTCTGTTCTCTTCTTTTTCTGGATGGTCTTCTATTCCCTCCTCTCTCTGGATACCCTTCTGTCTTCTCCTCTCTCTGGATGCCTTTCTGTCTTTTCCTCTCTTTGGATGCCATTCTATCCTCTCCTCTCTCTGGATGCCCTTCTGTCTTCTACTCTCTCTAGATTCACTTCAGTTCTCTTCTCTATGTGGATTCCCTATTTTTCTTTTCCTTTCTCTGGATGCCCTTCTATCATCTCCTCTCTCTGGATGACCTTCTGTCTTCTACTCTCTCCCGATGCCCATCTGTTCTCTCCTCTCTCTGAATGCCCTCTGTTCTCTCCTCTCTCTGTATTCGCATCTGTCTTCTCCTCTCTCCTCATGCCCATCTGTCCTCTCCTCTCTCCGGATGCCCTACTGTATTCTCCTCTCTCTGTATGCCATTCTACTCTCTCCTCTCTCTGGATGCCTTTCTGTTCTCTCCTCTCTCTGGATTCTCTTCTTTCTTTTCCTCTCTCTTGATGACCTTCTGTTCTCTTCTCTCTCTGGATGCCCTTCTGTTCTCTTCTCTTTCAGGATTCCCTTTTTTTCTTTTGCTCTCTCTCTCGATTCCCTTCTCTCATCTCCTCTCTCCAGATGCCCTTCTGTCTTCTCCTCTCTCTGGATACCCTTATGGTCTCTCCTCTCTCCGGATGCCCTTCTGTCTTCTTCTCTCTCTGAATGCCAATCTGGTCTCTCCTCTCTTGGGATGCCCTTCTGTTCTCTCCTCTCTCTTCATTTTCTTCTGTCTTCTCCTCTCTCTGGATGCCCTTCTGTCTTCTCCTCTCTCTGGATGCACTTCTATTCTCTCCTCTTTCTGGATTCCCTATTTTTCTTTTCCTCTCTCTGTATGACCTTCTATTATCTCCCCTCTCTGGATGACCTTTGTCTTCTAATTACTCCCAATGCCTATCTGTTCTCTCCTCTCTCCAAATGCCCTTCTGTTCTCTCCGCTCTCTCGATGCCCTTCTGTCTTCTCCTCTCTCTGGATGCCCTTCTGTCTTCTCTTCTCTCTAGATGCACTTCTGTTCTCTCCTCTCTCTGCATTCTTTATTTTTATTTATCTCTCTCTGGATGCCCTTCTGTCATCTCCTATCTCTGGTTGGCCTTTTGTCTTCTCCTCTCTCCTAATGCCCTTCTGTTCTCTCCTCTCATTGGATGCCGTACTGTCTTCTCCTCTCTCTGGATGCCCTTCTACTCTCTCCTCTCTCTTGATGCACTTCTGTTCTCTCCTCTCTCTGGATTTCCTTCTTTCTTCTACTCTCTCTCTCAATGCCCTTCGCTTTCTCCTCTATCTGGATGCCCTTTTTTCTCTCCTCTCTCTGGATACCATTTTGTCTTCTCCTCTCTCTGGATGCACTTCTGTTCTCACAACTTTCTGGATTCCCTATTTTTTTTCCTCTCTCTGGATGCCCTTCTGTCATCTCCTCTCCCTGGATGCCCTTCTGTCTTCTCCTCTCTCTGGATGCCCTTCTGGTCTCTCCTCTATCTGGATGCCCTTCTCTTCTCTCCTCTCTCTGGATTACCTTCTGTCTTCTCCTCTCTCTGGATGTTGTTCTATCCTCTCCTTTCTCTGGATGCCCTTCTGTCTTCTCTCTCTGGATGCACTTCTGTTATCTCCTCTTTCTGGATTCCTTATTTTTGTTTTCTTCTCTCTGGATTCCCTTCTGTCGTATCCTCCCTCCAAATGCCCTTCTGTCTTCTCCTCTCTCTGGATGCCCTTCTATTCTCTCCTCTCTCTGGATGCCCATCTGTTCTCTCCTCTCTCTGGATTCCCTTCTGTCTTCTCTTCTCTCTTGAAGAACTTCTGTTCTTTCCTCTTTCTGGATGCCCTTCTGATCTCTCCTCTCTCTGGATGCCCTTCTGTCTTCTCCTCACTCTCTCAGTGTCCTTCTGGTCTCTCCTCACTCTGGATGACCGTTTTTTCTCTCCTCTCTCTGGATTCATACTGTCTTCTCCTCTCTCTAGATACCGTTCTATCCTCTCCTCTCTCTGGATGCTGTTCTTTCTTCTCTTCTCTCTGGATGCACTTTTGTTCTCTCCTCTTTAAGAGTTCCCTATTTTTCTTTTCCTCTCTCTGGATGCCCTTCTGTCATCTCCTCTCTCTGGATGCCCTTCTGCTCGCTCTCTCTCTCTCTGGATGCCCTTCTGTTCTCTCCTCCTCCGGATTCCCTTTGGTTTTCTCCTCTCTGAATTCCCTTCTGCGCTCTACTCTTTCTGATGCCCTTCTGTTCTCTCCTCTCTCCGGATGCCCTACTGTCTTCTTCTCTCTCTGGATGCCCTTCTACTCTCTCCTCTCTCTGGATGCCCTTCTGTCTTCTCCTCTCTCTGGATGCCCTTCTGTCTTCTCCTCTCTCTTGATGCACTTCTGTTCTCTCCTGTTTCTGAATTACCTTTTTTATTTTTTATCCTCTCTCTGGATGCCCAACTGTCATCTCCTTTCCCTGGATGACCTTCTGTCCTATTCTCTCCAAATGACCTTCTGTTCTCTACTCTCTCTGGATTCACTTCTGTCTTCTCCTTCTCTGGATGCCCTTCTATTCTCTCCTCTTTCTGGATTATCTTCTGTTCTCTCATCTCTCTGGTTAGCCTTCTGTCCTCTCCTCTCTGGAGGCTCTTATGTCTTCTCCTCTCTCCGAATGCCCTTCTGATCTCTCCACCCTTTCGATTCCCTTCTGTCTTCTCCTCTCTCTGGATGCCCTTCTGCTCTCTCTTCTCTCCGGATGCCCTTATGTTTCACCTTTCTCTGGATGCCCTTCTGGACTCTCCTCTCTCTGGATGCCCTTCTGTTCTCTCCTCTCTCTGGATGCCCTTTTGACTCTTCTCTCTGGATGCCCTTCTGTTCTGTTCTCTCCCTGGATGCCCTTCTCTTCTCTTCTCTTCTCTTCTCGTCTCGTCTCGTCTCGTCTCGTCTCTTCTCTTCTCTTCTCTTCTCTTCTCTTTATGGATGCCCTTCTGTCCTCTCCTCTATGGAGGCCCTACTGTCTTCTCCTCTCTCCGAATGCCCTTCTGTTCTCTCCTCTCTTTGGATTACATTCTGTCTTCTCCTCTCTCTGTATGGCCTTCTGTACTATTTTATGTGGATGCCCTTCTTTGCTCTCTTCTCTCTGGATGCACATCTGTCTTCTCTTATCTCCCGATGCCCTTCTGTCTTCTCCTCTTTCTGGATGCCCTTCTGTTCTCTGCTCTCTTTAGATGCCCTTCTGTCCTCTCTTCATTCTGGATGCCCTTCTGTTCTCTTCTCTCCCTGAATGCCTTCTGTACTCTCCTCTCTCAGGAAGTCCATCGGTCCTCTTCTCCATTGTATGCCTTCTCTCTTCTCCTCTCTCTGGATGCCCTTCTGTATTCTCCTCTCTCTGGATGTACTTCTGTTCTCTCTTCTTTCTGGATTCTCTATTTTTCTTTTCCTCTCTTTGGATGCCCTTCTGTCTTCTACTCTCTCTGTATGGCCTTCTGTACTATTTTATGTGGATGCCCTTCTTTGCTCTCCTCCCTCTGGATGACCTTCTGTCTTCTCCTATCTCCCGATGCCCTTCTGTTTTCTCCACTCTCTCTGGATTCCCTTCTGTATTCTCCTCTCTTTTGTTGACCTTCTGTTCTCTCCTGTCTCTTGATGCCCTTCTGTTCTCTCCTCTCTCTGGATTCCCTTCCTTCTATTTATTCCTTTCCTTCTATCATCTCCTCTCTCTGGATGACCTTCTGTCTTCTACTCTCTCCAGATGCCCATCTGTTCTCTCCTCTCTCCGAATGCCCTCTGTTCTCTGCGCTCTCTCAATTCACTTCTGTCTTCTCCTTCTCTGGATGCCCTTCTGTTCTTACCTCTCCCTGTATGCCCTTCTGTTCT
Source organism: Arvicanthis niloticus (assembly GCF_011762505.2). Classification (NCBI taxonomy): domain Eukaryota; kingdom Metazoa; phylum Chordata; class Mammalia; order Rodentia; family Muridae; genus Arvicanthis; species Arvicanthis niloticus. Next base: position 55,703 of record NW_023045222.1, on the reverse strand, counting down.
CTTTTCTTTATGGATGCCCTTCTGTCCTCTTCTCTCTGGAGGCCCTTTTGTCTTCTCCTCTCTCTGAATGCCCTTCTGTTCTCTCATTCCTTGAATTCCCTTCCTTCTTCTCCTCTCTCTGTATGGCCTTCTGTAGTATTTCATTTATGTGCCCTTCTTTGCTCTCCTCTCTCTGGATGCAATTCTGTCTTCTCCTGTCTCCCGATGCCCTTCTGTCTTCTCCTCTTACTGGATGCCTTCTGTTCTCTGCTCTCTCTAGATGCCCTTCTGTCCTCTCTTCTCTCTGGATGCCCTTCTGTTCTCTTCTCTCCCTGAATGCCTTCTGTACTCTCCTCTCTGAGGATGCTCATCGGTCTTCTTCTCCATCTGGATGCCTTCTCTCTTCTCCTCTCTCTGGATGCCTTTCTGTCTTCTCTTCTCTCTGGATGCCCTTCTGTTCTCTCCTCTTTCTGGATTCCCTATTTTCTTTTCCTCTCTCTGGATGCCCTTCTGTCTTCTCCTCTCTCTGTATGGCCTTCTGTACTATTTTATGTGGATACCCTTCTTTGCGCTCCTCCCACTGGATGACCTTCTGTCTTCTCCTCTCTCTGGATGCTTTTCTGCTGTCTCCTCTCTCTGGATGTGAAGACCTCCATAATCAGGAGACCTTTCCTCAAGACTCTGGAAATCTCGACCACGCAAAGATCACAAGGAACCATACCTGGATGCAATCAGCAAAGGCTTTATTAGGGAAGCAAGCAGGCAGTCAAAACGACAAGCTTTTTATCTCCAGGAGCAAGGTTTTTGGCCCTGAGTGTTGGGTTAAAAGGTCTTTTATAGCATGGGGTCGGGAAAGGAAGGAAAAGAAAAATAGGGAATGTAGAGAGAGGAGAGAACAGAAGTGCATCCTAAGAGAGGAGACAATAGACTGGTATGTGCAGAGAGGAGTGAACAGAAGGGTATCCAGAAAGAGGATAGAACAGAAAGGCATCAAGTGAGAGGACGAGACAGAAGGGAATCCTGAGACAGGAGAGGACAGAAGGACATCCCAAGAGAAGAGAGAACAGAAGGGCATCCAGAGAGAGGAGAGAGCAGAAGGGCTTCCAGAGATAGGAGAAGACAGAAAGGCATCCAAAGAGTAGAGGACAGAAGGTCATCCTGAGAGAAGAGAGAACAGAAGGGCATCCAGAAAGAGGAGAAGAGAGAAGGCATCCAGATGGAGAACTGGACCGTCGGGCATCCTGAGAGAGGAGAGGACAGAACGTAATCAGGAGAGAGGAGAAGACAGAAAAAAAGTGGGAGGAGAGCAAAGAAGGGCATCCACATAAAATAGTACAGAAGCCCATACATATAGAGGAGAAGACAGAAGGGCATCCAGAGAGAGGAAAAGAAAATAGGGAATCCAGAAAGAGGAGAGAGCAGAAGTACATCCAGAGAGAGGAGAAGACAGAAGGGCATCCAGAGAGAGGAGAAGAGAGAAGGCATCCAGATGGAGAAGAGGACAGACGGGCATCCTGAGAGAGGAGAGTACAGAAGGCATTCAGGGAGAGAAGAGAACAGAAGGGCATCCAGAGAGAAGAGATAACAGAAGGGCATCTAAAGAGAGCAGAGAACAGAAGGACATCCAGAAAGAGGAGAAGACAGAAGGGCATCGGGAGATAGGAGAAGACAGAATTGCATCCAGAGAGAGGAGAGCAAAGAAGGGCATCCACATAAAATAGTACAGAAGGCCATACAGAGAGAGGAGAAGACAGAAGGGAATCCAAAGCGAGAAGAGAACAGAAGGACATTTGGAGAGTGGAGAAGACAGAAGGGCCTCCATAGAGGAGAGGACAGAAGGGCATCCATAAAGAGAAGAGAACAGAAGGGCATCCAGGGAGAAGAGGACAAAAGGGCATCCAGAGAGAGGAGAGAACAGAAGGGCATCCAGAGAAGGAGAAGATAGAAGCGAATCCAGAGAGAGGAGAGAACAGAGGACACAAAGGCATCCAGAGAGAAGAGAGAACAGAAGTGTATCCAGAGAGAGGAGAGGACAAAAGGGCATCCAGAGAGAGGAGAGACAGAAGGTTATCCAGAGAAAGGAGAAGACAGAAGGGCATCCAGGGAGAGGAGAGGACAGAAGGACATCCCGAGAGAAGAGAGAACAGAAGCACATCCAGAAAGATGAGAGAACAAGAGAGAATTCAGGAAGAGGAGAGAACAGAAGGCATTCCAGAGAGAGCAGAAGTCTGAATTACATCCAGAGAGAGAAGAGGACTGAAGGGCATCCGGAGACAGGAGAAGACAGAAGGGCATCCAGAAAGTGGGGAGGACAAAAAGGGAATCCAGAGAGAGGAGAGAACAGAAGGGCAACCAGAGAGAGGAGACGACAGAAGGGCATCCAGAGAGAGGAGAGGACAGAAGGGCATCCAGAGAGATGAGAGTAAGGAAGGCCCTCGAGATAGAGGAGAGGAGAGAAGGGATCCAGAGAGAGGAGAGAACAGAAAGCCATCCAGATAGAGGAGAAGACAGAAGGGCATCTAGAGAGAGGAGAGAACAGAAGGGCATCCAGAGAGAGGAGAAGACAGAAAGGCATCCACAGAGAGGAGAGAACAGAAGGGCATCCAGAGAGTGGAGAAGAAAGAAAGGCATCCAGAGAGAGTAGAGAATAGAATGGTATCCAGAGAGTGGAGAAGACAGAAGAACATCCAGAGAGAGGAGAGAACATAATGGCATCCAGAGAGAATAGAGGACAGAAGGGCATGTAGAGAGAGCAGAGAACAGAAGGGTATCCAGAAAGAGGAGCAGACAGAAGGGAATCGGGAGATAGGAGAAGACAGAAGGGAATCCAGAGAGAGGAGAACAGAATGGCCTCCAGAGAGAAGAGCAAGCAGAAGGGCATCCATAAAGAAGAGAGGAAATAAAGGCATCCACAGAAAAGTGTACAGAATGTCATACAGGGAGAGGAGAAGACAGAAGGGCATCTAGATAGAGGAGAGAACAGAAGGTCATCTAGAGAGTGGAGGGAACAGTAGGGCATAAAGAGAGGGGAGAAGACAGAAGGGCTTAAAGAGAGTGGAGAGAACAGAAGAGAATCCGGAAAAAGGAGAGGAGAGAAGGCATCTAGATGGAGAAGAAGACAGACGGGCATCCTGAGAAAGGAGAGGACAGAAGGGCATCGAGAGGGAGGAGAGGACAGAAAGGCATCTAGAGAGAGCAGAGAACAGAAGTGCATCCAGAAAGAGGAAAACACAGAAGGGCATTGGGAGATAGGAGAATACAGAAGGGCATCCAGAGATAGGAGAGGACAGCATGGCCGCCAGAAAGAAGAGAGAGCAGAAAGGTATGCAGAGAGATGTGAGTACAGAAGGGCATCCACAGAAAAGACTACAGAATGCCATACAGAGACAGGAGAACAGAGAAGGGCATCTAGATAGAGCGGAGAACAGAAGGGCTTCTAGAGAGAGGAGAGAACAGAAGGGCATCCAGATAGAGTGAGGACAGAAGGACATCCAGAGAGAGGAGAGAGTAGAATGGCATCCAGAGAGACGAGAAGACATTAGGGCATCTGGAGAGAGGAGAGAACAGAAGGGCATCCTGAGAGAAGAGAGAACAGAAGCACATCCAGAAAGATGAGAGAACAGGAGAGAATCCAGGAATAGGAGAGAACATAAGGCATTCGAGAGAGAGCAGAAGACTTAAGGACATCCAGAGAGAGAAGAGGACTGAAGGGCATCCAGAGACAGAAGAAGACAGAAGGGCATCTACAGTGAGGAAAGGACAGAATGGCATCCAGAGAGAGGAGAGCACAGAAGGGCATCCAGAGAAAGGAGAAAAAAGAAAGGCATCCAGAGAGAATGGAGGACTGAAGGGCATCTAGAGACAGGAGAGAAGAGAAGGTCATCCAGAGAGAAGAGAAGACAAAAAGGTAATCCAGAGAGAGGAGAGAACAGAGGGGCATCCAGAGAGAGAAGACGACAGAAGGAGATCCAGAGAGAGGAGAGGAAAGAAGGACATCCAGTGAGGAGAGTGAAGAAGGCCATCCAGAGAGAGGAGAGGACAAAAAGGATCCAGAGAGAGGAGAGAACAGAAGTGCATCTAGAGAGAGGAGAGAACAGAAGGGCATCCAGAGAGAAAAGAGATCAGAAGGGCATCCATGGAGAGGAGATGTCAGAAGGGCATGCAGAGAGAGGAGAGAACATAGGGCATGCAGAGAGAGGAGAGAGCATAGGGCATGCAGAGAGAGGAGAAGACAGAGAGGCATCCACAGAGAGGAGAGAACAGAATGGCATCCATAGAGTGGAGAATAAAGAAGGGCATCCAGAGAGAGTATAGAATTAAATGGTATCCAGGGAGTGGAGAAGACAGAAGAACATCCAGAGATAGGAGAGAACATAAGGGCATCCAGAGAGAGGAGAGAACAGAATGGCATCTGTAAATAGGAGAAGAGAGGAGTCATCCAGATGTAAAAAAAGGACTGATGGGCATCCTGAAAGAGGAGAGGACAGAAGGGCATTGAGGGAAAGAAGAGATGAGAAGGGATTCCAGAGAGAGGAGAGGACAGAAGGGTATCTATAGAGAGGAGAGAACAGAAGGGCATACAGAAAGAGGAGAAGACAGAAGGGCATCAGGACATAGCAGAAGACAGAAGGGCGTCCAGAGAGAGAAGGAGAAAGAATTTCCTCCAGAGAGAAAACAGAGCAGAAGGGCATGCAGAGAGAATAGAGGAAAGAAGGGCATCCACATAAAATAGTTCAGAAGGTCATACAGAGAGAGGAGGAGACAGAAGGGAATCTAGATAGAGGAGAGAACAGAAGGGCATCCAGAAAGCAGAGTTAAAAAAAGGGCATTCAGAAAAGGAGAAGACAGAGCGAATCCAGAAGGAGGAGAGGAAAAAGTGGCATGCAGAGAGTGGAGAAGACAGAAGGGAATGCAGAGAGAGGAGAGAACAGAAGGGCATCCAGAGAGAGAAGAGAGCAGAAGGGCATCCAGAGATAAGATAAGACAGAAGGTCATCCGGATGGAGGAGAATACAGAAATGCATCCAAAAAGAGAAGAAGACAGAAGGGAAGCTGGTGAGATGAGAGAACAGAAGGGCATAGGGGGAGAGGAGAAGACAGAAGGGCATCCAGAGAGAGGAGAGAACAGAAGGGCATCCAGAGAGAGGAGAGAGCAGAAAGGCATCCAGAGAGAGGAGAAGACAGAAGGGCATCCAGAGAGAGGAGAGAACAGAAAAGCATCCAGAGAAAGGAGAAGAAAGTAGGGCATCCAGAGAGAGGAGAGCACAAAAGGGGATCCAGAGAGACTACAGAACAGAGAGGCATGCAGACAGAATAGAGGACAGAAGGGCATCTAGAGGGAGGAGAGAAGAGAAGGGCATCCAGCGAGAGGAATAGAAAACAAGGGAATCCAGAGAGAGGAGAGAACAGAAGGGGATCCAGTGAGAGGAGAGGACAGAAGGGCATCAAGAGAGAAGCGAAAACAGAAGGGCATCCAGACAGAGGAGAAGACAGTAGGGCATCCATAGAGATGAGAGTATAGAAGAGCCACTGGAGAGAGGAGAGATCAGAAGAACATCCAGAGAGTAGTGAAGACAGAAGGGCATCCTGAGAGAGGAGAGGACAGAAGGGCATTCAGGCATAGAAGAGAACAGGAGGGTATCCAGAGAGAGGAGAGGACAGAAGGGTATCTAGAGAGAGCAGAGTACAGAAATGCATCCAGAAAGAGGAGAAGACAGAAGGGCATCAGGACATAGCAGAAGACAGAAGGGCATCCAGAGAGGAAAGGAGACAGAATTTGTCCAGAGAGAAGATAGAGCAGAAGTGCATGCAGAGAGCAGAGGAGACAGAAGGGCATCTAGATAGAGGAGAGAACAGAAGGGCACCCAGAAAGAGGAGAGAACAGAAGGGCATTCAAAGAAGGAGATGACTGAGCAAATCCAGAGCGAGGAGAGGATAAAATGACATGCAGAGGGAGGAGAAGACAGAAGGTAATCCAGAGAGAGGAGAGAATAGAAGGGCATCCAGAGATAGGAGAAGACAGAAGGGCATCTGGAGAGAGGAGAGGACAGAAGGGCATCTAGAGAGAGGAGAAGACAGAAGGGCATCTGGGGAGAGGAGAGAACAGAAGGGCATCCAGAGAGAGGAGAATACAGAAGTTTTTCCGGAGAGAGGAGAGAACAGAAGGGCATCCAGAGAGATGAGAGAGCAGAATGGCATCCGGTTAGAGAAGAGAGAAGGACATCCGGAGAGAGGAGAGAACAGAAGCGCATCCAGAAGGAGGAGAGATCAGAAGGGCATCCAGAGAGAGGAGAAGACAGAAGTGCATCAGGAGAGAGGAGAGAACATAAGGGCATAGAGAGAAAGGAGAAAACAGAAAAGAAGCCGGAGAGACGAGAGAACATAAGGGCATAGGGAGAGAGGAGAATAGAGAAGGGTATCCAGAGTGAGGAGAAAATTGTCAGGCATCAAGAGAGTGGAGAAAACAGAAGGGCATAGGGAGAGATGAAAGAAAATAAGGGCATAGAAAGAAAGGAGAAGACAGAAGGGCATACAGAGACAAGAGAGGATAGAATGGCAACCAGAGAGAGGAGAGGACAGAAGGTCATCCAGAGAGAGGAGAGGACCGAAGGGATCCAGAGAGAGGAGGGAACAGAAAGCCATCCAGAGAACAGAGAAGATAGAAGGGCATCCACTGATAGTAGAGAACAGAACAGTATCCAGAGAGCTGAGAAGGCAGAAGAACATCCAGAGCGAGGACAGAACATAAGAGCATCCAGAGAGAATAGAGGACAGAAGGGCATGTAGAGAGAGCAGAGAACAGAAGGCTATCCAGAAAGAGGAGAATACAGCAGGGCATCTGGAGATAGGAGAAGACAAATGGGCATCCAGAGAGAGGAGAAGACAGAATGGACTCCATAGAGAAGCGAGAAAAGAAGGGCATCTGGAGAGAAAACAGGACCGAAGGGCTTCCACAGAAAAGAGTAAAGAAAGCCATACAGAAAGAGGATAAGAGAGAAAGAATCTAGATGGAGAAGATTACAGACTGGCATCCTGAGAGAGGAGAGGACAGAAGGGCATCCAGAGAGAGGTGAGTGAAGGAGGGCATTCAGAGAGAGGAGAAGACAGAAGGGATCCAGAGAGAGGAGGGAACAGAAAGCCATCCAGAGAGAGGAGAAGACAGAAGGGCATCCATGGAAAAGAGAGGGCAGAAGGGCATCCAGAGAGAGGAGAGAACAGAAGGGCATCCAGAGAGAGGAGAAGACAGAAACACATCCACAAAGAGGGGAGAATAGAAGGGTTTCCAGAGAGCAGAGAAGACAGAAGTTCATCCAGGCAGAGTAGAGAATAGAACAGTATCCAGAGAGCAGAGAAGACAGAAGAACATCCATAGAGAGGAGAGAACATAAGGGCATCCAGAGAGAACAGAGGACAGAAGTGCATGTAGAGAGAGCAGATAACAGAAGGGTATCCAGAAAGAGGAGAAGACAGAAGGGCATCGGGAGATAGGAGAAGACAGAAGGGCTTCCAGAGAGAGGAGAGGACAGAATGGCCTCCAGAGAGAAGAGGGAAATGAAGGTCATCCAGATAGAGGAGAGGTCAGAAGGGCATCCACAGAAAACAGTAAAGAATGCCATACAGAGAAAGGAGAAGACAGAATGGCATCTAGATAGACTAGAGAACAAAAGTGTATCTAGAGAGAGGAGAGAACAGAAGGGCATCAGGAGAAGGAGAAGACAGAGCGAATCCAGAGAGAGGAGAGAGCAGAAAGGCATGCGAAGAGAGGAGAGAACAGAAGGGCATCGGGAGAGAGGAGAAGACAGAAGGTCATCCAGAGAGAGGAGAGAACAGAAGTGCACCCAGAGAGAGGAAAAGACAGAAGGTCATCCAGAGAGAGGAGAGGATAGAATGGCAAGCATAGAGAGGAGAGGACAGAAGGGCATCCAGAGAGAGGAGAGTGAAGAAGGGCATCTCCAGAGAGGATTGAAAAGAAGGGCTTCTAGGGAAATGATAGAACAGAAGAGAATCCAGAAAAAGGAGAGAACAGAAGGGCATCCAGAGAGAGCAGAAGACTGAAGGACATCCAGAGAGAGAAAGTGACAGAAGGGCATCCAGAGAGAGGAAAAGACGGAAGGGCATCCAGAGAGAGGAGAGGACAGAAGAAAATCCAGTGAGAGGAGAGAACAGAAGGGAATCCCGAGAGAGGAGAAGACAGAAGGGAATCTAGAGTGAGGAGAGAATGGTAGGGCATCCAGAGAGAGGAGAAGACAGAAGGGCATCAGAAGAGAGGAGAAGACAGAAGGGCATCCAGAGAGAGGAGATTACAGAAGGGTATCCAGAGAGAGGAGAAGACAAAAAGGGAATCCAGAGAGAGGAGGAAACAGAAGGGTGTCCAGAGAGAGGTGAAGACAGAAGGGCATCCAGAGAGAGGAGAGGAGAGAATGGCATCCAGAGAGAGGAGAAGACAGAAGGCAATCCAGAGAGGAGATAACAGAAGGGCACCCAGAGAGAGGAGAGAGCAGAAGAGCATCCAGAGAGAGGAGAAGACAGAAGGGCATACGGAGAGAGGAGAGAACTGAAGGGCATCCAGAAAAGAGAGAGAATATAAGGGAATCCAGAGAGAGGAGAAGACAGAAGGGAATCCAGAGAGAGGAGAGAACAGAAGGGCATCCAGAAAAGAGAGAGAACAGAAGGGCATCCAAAGAGAGAAGACAGAAGGGAATCCAGAGAGAGGAGAATACAGAACGGCATCCGGAGAGAGGAGATAACAGAAGGGCTTTCATAGAGAGGAGAGAGCAGAAGGGCATTCACAGAGAGAAGACAGATGGGCATCCAGAGAGAGGAGTGGAAAGAAGGGCATCCAGAGAGAGGAGAGAACAGAAAGGCATCCAAAGAGAGGATAAAGCAGAAGAGCATCCAGAGAGAGGATAGAAAAGAAGGGCATCTGTAAATAGGAGAAGAGAGGAGTCATCCAGATGTAGAAAATGACCATTGGGCATCCTGAGAGAGGAGAGGACAGAAGGGTATATAGAAAGAGGAGAAGACAGAAGGGCATCAGGACATAGCAGAAGACAGAAGGGCATCCAGAGAGAGGAGACATAATTTCCACCAGAGAGAAGACAGAGCAGAAGGGCATCCAGAGAGAGGAGAAGATAGAAGGGCATCCACAGAGATGAGATCAAAGAAGGGCATTGAGAGAGAGAGGAGAAGACAGAATAGCATCCACGGAGAGGAGAGAACAGAAGGGCATCCAGAAAGAGGAGAGAACAGAAGGTCATCAAGAGAGAGGAGAAGACAGAAGGGAATCCAGAGAGAGAGGAGAGAACAGAAGTGCATCCAGAGAGAGGAGAGAGTAGAAGTGCATCCAGAGAGAGGAGAAGAGAGTAGGGAATCCGGAGAGAGAATAGAACAGAAGGGCATCCAGAGAGAGGAGAGAGCAGAAGGGCATCAAGTGTGAGGAGAAAACTGAAGGGCATCCAGAGAGAGCAGAGGACAGAATGGCATCCAGTGAAAGGAGAGAACAGAAGGGCATCCAGAGAAGGAGAAGACAGAAGTAAATCCAGAGAGAGGAGAGAACAGAAGGGCATTTGGAGAGAGGAAGAACAGAAGGGCATCGGGAGAGAGAAGAAAGAAGGTCATCCAGAAAGAGGAAAGAACAGGAATGCATCCAGAGAGAGGAGAAGACAGAAGGGCATCCAGAGATGGGAGAGGACAGAATGGCATCCAGTGAGAGGAGAGAACAGAAAGGGCATCCAATGTTAGGAGAGAACAGAAGGGAATCCAGAGAGAGGAGAGAACAGAAAAGCATCCCGAGAGAGGGGAAGACAGAAGGGCATACAAAGTGAGGAGAGAACAGGAGGGCATCTGTAGCATGAAAAATTATAAATGCCATTTTTTGAAAAATGTGTAGATTTTTCACCTTACAGAACACAGAACTGAAAATAAGATTTCAGGCCTTTATATTTTTATGCCCTTCTGTCTTCCCCTCTCTCGGGATGCTTTTCTGTTCTCTCCTCATTCTGGATACCATTCTGTCCTCTCCTCTCTCTGGATGCCCTTCTGTCTTCTCCTATTTCTGGATGCATTTCTGTTCTCTCCTCTCTCTGGATGACCTTCTGTCTTCTCCTATCTCCCAATGCCCTTCTGTCTTCTCCTATCTCCCAATGCCCTTTTGTCTTCTCCTCTTTCTGGATGCCCTTACTATTCTCCCCTAACATTGGATGCTTTTCTGTTCTCATCCTCTCTCTGGATGCCCATCTGTCATCACCTCTCTCTGAATGCCCTTCTGTCTTCTCCTCTCTCTGGATTTCCTTCTGGTCTCTCCTCTCTCCGAATGCCCTTCTGTTCTCTCCCCTCTCTGGATTCGCTTCTGTCTTCTTCTTCTCTGGATGCCCTTCTGTTCCTCTCCAGTTTCTGGATGCCCTTCTGTCTTCTCCTCTCTCTGTATGGCCTTCTGTACTATTTTATGTGGATGCTCTTCTTTGACCTCCTCTCTCTGGATGCCCTTCTGTCTTCTCCTATCTCCCAATGCCCTTTTGTCTTCTCCTCTTTCTGGATGCCCTTCTGTCTTCTCCTCTCTCTGGATGGCCTTCTGTCTTCTCCTCTCTCTGGATGCCCTTCTATTCTCCCCTAACATTGGATGCTTTTCTGTTCTCTCCTCATACTGGATACCATTCTGTCCTGCCCCTTCTCTGGATGCTCTTCTGTCTTCTCCTCTTTCTGGATGCATTTCTGTTCTCTCATATCTCTGGATGAACTTCTGTCTTCTACTCTCTCCCGATGCCCTTCTGTTCTCTCCTCTTTCTGGATGCCCTTCTTTCTCTCCTCTATCTAGATGCCCTTCTGTCTTCTCCTCTCTCTTTATGGCCTTCTGTACTATTTTATTTAGATGCCCTTTTTGCTCTAGTCTCTCTGGATGCCCTTTTGACTTCTCCTATCTCCCGATGACCTTCTGTCTTCTCCTCATTCTGGATGCCATTCTGTCTTCTCCTCTCTCTGGATGCCCTTGTGCTCTCTCTCTCTCTCTCTGGATGCCCTTAAGTTCTCTCCTACTCTGGATTCCCTTTGGTTTTCTCCTCTCTGGATTCCCTTCTGCTCTCTACTATTTCTGGATGCCCTTCTGTTCTCTCCTCTCTCTGGATGCCCTACAGTCTTCTCCTCTCTCTGGATGCCCTTCTACTCTCTCCTCTCTCTGGATGCCCTTCTGTCTTCTCCTCTCTCTCGATGCACTTCTGTTCTCTCCTGTTTCTGAATTACCTATTTTTTTCCTCTCTCTGGATGCCCCACTGTCATCTCCTCTCCCTGGATGACCTTCTGTCCTCTCCTCCCTCTGAATGACCTTCTGTTCTCTACTCTCTCTTGATTCGCTTCTGTCTTCTCCTTCTCTGGATGCCCTTCTGTTCTCTCCTCTTTCTGGATTCTCTTCTGTTCTCTCGTGTCTCTTGTTGGCCTTCTTTCCTCTCCTCTCTGGAGGCTCTTCTGTCTTCTCCTCTCTCCGAATGCCCTTCTGTTCTATCCTCCCTTTGGATTCCCTTCTCTCTTCTCCTCTCTCTGGATGCCCTTCGGCTCTCTCCTCTCTCCAGATGCCCTTCTGTTTTCTCCTCTCTCTGGATGCCCTTCTGGACTCTCATCTCTGGATGCCCTTCTGTTGTCTCCTCTCTCCGGAGGGCCTACTGTCTTCTCCTCTCTCTAGATGCCCTTCTGCTCTCTCCTCTTTCTGGATGTGAAGACCTCCATACTCGGTAGACCCTTCTTCAAGCCTCCAGAAATCTCGACCACCCAAAGGTCACTAGAAACCTTACCTGGATGCAATCAGCAGAGGCTTTATTATGGAAGTAATTCGGTGGTCAAAACAGCAAGCTCTTTAGCTCCAAGAGCAAGGTTTTTGACACCGAGTGGTGGGGTAAAGGGTCTTTTATAGCATGGGGTGGGGAAAGGAAGGCGTTTTTGCGCACTTACACATGAATTGTTGCATTTCCGCATGCTTACACATGAAGGGTTGCATTTTCGTGCGGTTACATATGAATGGTTGCATTTTCACAAGGTTACACATGATTGGTTGTTTTACAAATTTTGAACATATCAATGGGAAGACCAAGGGAGGGGTAACCATTAACAGTGGAACATTTCAGAGTAATCTAGCCCAAATGGTCTAGAGTCATGTGCAATCACTCTGCACACTCATTCTTCACAAAAATGTGGTTTTTACCATGCTATTGTGTCCTATCCTGCCATTTACCAACTATTTCAGATTAACTATCTTTGCTTCTTCCTGCTATAGCCCCACCTAGGTGGCAGCATCTTTTATCTGTGGTCAGGAATGTGTCTTCCTGCCTTGGGCAAGGCTTGAGGAATGTAATCCAGCAAGTGTCCTTCACCTGGAATGTGAAGGTGGGAAATCTTATTTTCAGTTCTGTGTTCTGTAAGGCGAAAAATCTACACATATTTCAAAAAATGGCCTTTATAATTTTTCACTCTACAGATGCCCTTCTGTTCTCTCCTCACTTTGTATGCCCTTCTGTCTTCCCCTCTCTCGGGATGCTTTTCTGTTCTCTCCTCACTCTAGATTCCCTTCTATTCTCCCCTAAAAATGGATGCCCTTCTGTTCTCTCCTCTCACTTGATGACATTCTGTCCTCTCCTCTCTCTGGATGCCCTTCTGTATTCTCCTCTTTCTGAATGCATTTCTGTTCTCTCCTCTCTCTGGATGACCTTCTGTTTTTTCCTCTCTCTCCCGATGTCCTTCTGTTCTCTCCTCTCTCCAAATGCCCTTCTGTTATCTCCTCTCTCTGGATTTGCTTCTGTCTTCTCTTTTAATGGATGCCATTCTGTTCTCTCCTCTTTCTGCATGCCCTTCTGTTCTCTCCTCTATCAAGATGCCCTTCTGTCTTCTCCCCTCTCTGTATGGTCTTCAGTACTATTTTATGTGGATTCCTTTTTTGCTCTCATCTCTCTGGAGTCCATTTTGTCTTCTCCTATCTCCTGATTCCCTTCTGTCTTCTCCTCTTTCTGGATGCCCTATTGTTTTCTCCTCTCACTGGATGTCCTTCTGCTCTCTCCTCTCTCTGGATGCTCTTCTGTTCTCTTCTCTCTCCAAATAACGTTCGATTTTCTCCTCTCTCTGGATGCCCTTCTACTCTCTCCTCTCTCTGGATGCCCTTCTGTTCTCTCCTCTCTACGGATGCCCTACTGTCTTCTCCTACCTCTGGATGCACTTCTCCTCTCTCCAATCTCTGCCAGACCTTCTGTTCTCTCCTCTCTGTGGATTCCCTTCTGTTTTTTTCCTCTCTCTTGATGCCCTTCTGTTGTCTCCTCTTTCTGGATGCCCTTCTGTTCTCTATTCTCTCCGGATGCCATTAGGTCTTCTTCTCACTGGATTCCCTTCTATCTCATCCTCCCTCTGGATGCCCTTCTGTTCTCTCTTCTCTCAGGATGTCCTTCTGTCCTCTCCTCTCTCTGGATTACCTTCTGTCTTCTCCTCTCTCTGAATGCTCTTCTGTTCTCTCCTCTTTCTGGATGCCCTTCTGTTCTCTCCTCCCTCCGCATACCTTTCTGTCATCTCTTCTCTCAGGATGCACTTCTATTCTCTCCTCTCTCTGAATTCTCTATTTTTTTTCCTCTCTCTGAATGAACTTCTGTCATCTCCTCTCTCTGGATGACCTTCAGTATTCTCCTCTCTACTGATGCCCTTCTGTTCTCTCCTCTCTCTGAATGCCCTTCTGTTCTCTCCACACTCTGGATTGGCTTCTGTATTCTTCTTCTCTGAATGCCCTTCTGTTCTCTCCTCTTTCTAGAAGCCCTTCTGTTCTCTCCTCTTTCTAGAAGCCCTTCTGTTCTCTCCTCTATCTAGGTGCCCTTCTGTCTTCTCTTCTCTCTGTATGGCCTTCTGTAATATTTTATGTGGATGCCCTTTTTTGCTCTCCTCTCTTTGGATGCCCTTCTGTCTACTCCTATCTTCTGATTCGCTTCTGTCTTGTCCTCTTACTGGATGACCTTCTGTCATCTCCTCTCTCTGGATGCCCTACTGTCTTCTCCTCTCTCAGGATGCCCTTCTACACTCTCCTCTATTGATGACCTTCTGTTCTCTCCTCCTTCTGGATGCCCTTCTGTTCTCTCCTCTCTCCGGATGCCCTTCTGTCTGCTCCTCTCTCTCTCTCTCAATGCCCTTATAGGCTCTCCTCTTACTGGATGGCCTTTTTTTCTCTCCTCTTTCTGGATACCCTTCTGTCTTCTCCTCTCTCTGGAAGCTGTTCTATCTTCTCCTTTCTCTGGATGCCCTTGTGACTTTTCTCTGTATGCACTTATGTTCTCTCCTCTTTCTGTATTTTCTATTTTTCTTTTTTTCTCTCTGAATGTCCTTCTGTCATCTCTCTCTGTATGCCCTTCTGTCTTCTCCACTCTGTAGATGTCATTATGTTCTCTCCTCTCTCTGGATGCCCTTCTGTTCTCTCCTCTCTTTGGATTTCCTTCTGTCTTATCCTCTCTCTGGATGCCGTTCTATCCTCTCCTCTCTCTGGATGCTGTTCTGTCTTCTACTCTCTCTGGATGCACCTCTGTTCTTTGCTCTTTCTGGATTCCCTATTTTTCTGTTCCTCTCTAAGGATGCCCTTCTGCCATCTCCTCTCCGGATGCCCTTCTGTCTTCTCCTCCCTCTGGATGTCCTACCAATCTCTCCTCTCTCTGGATGCCCCTCTGTTCTCTCCTCTCTCTGGATTCCCTCCTGTCTTCTCCTCTCTCTGGATGCCCGTCTGTCATCTCCTCTCTCTGGATGCCCTTCTACTCTCTCCTCTCTATTGATGACTTTCTGTTCTCTCCTCTTTCTGGATGCACTTCTGTTCTCTCCTCTCTCCGGATACCCTTCTCTCTTCTCCTCTGGATGACCTTCTGTCTTATCTTCTCTCCCTATGCCCATCTGTTCACTCCTCTCCCCGAATGCCCTTCTGTTCTCTCCACTCTCTGGATAACCTTCTGTCTTCTCCTCTCTCTTGATGCCTTTCTGTTCTCTCCTCTTTCTGGATGTCCTTCTGTTCTCTCCTCTCTCTGCATACTCTTCTGTCATCTCCTCTCTCAGGATGCACTTCTGTTCTCTCCTCTCTCTGCATTCCCTATTTATATTTTCCTCTCTCTGAATGCTTTTCTGTCATCTTCTCTCTCTCTCTGGATGACATTCTGTATTCTCTCTCCCGATGCCCTTCTGTTCTGTTCTATCCTCTCCCGAATGCCCCTCTGTTCACTCCTCTCTCTGGATTCCCTTCTGTCTTCTTCTTCTCTGGATGCCCTTCTGTTTTCTCCTCTTTCTGGATGCTTTTCTGTTCTCTCCTCTATCTATATGACCTTCTGTCTTCTCCTCTCTCTGGCCTTCTGTACTATTTTATGTGGATGCCCTTCTCTGCTCTCCTCTCTCTTGATGCCCTTCTTTCTTCTCCTATTTTCCAATGTTCTTCTGTCTTCTCCTCTTCCTGCATGCCCTTCTGTCTTCTCCTCTCTCTGGATGCCTTAGTGCTCTCTTCTTTCTTTGGATGGCCATCTGTTCTCTCCTCTCTCCGGATGCCCTATGTCTTCTTTTTTCTCTGGATGCCCTTCTACTCTTTCCTCTCTATTGATGACCTTCTGTTCTCTCCTCTTTCTGGATGCCCTTCTGTTCTCTCCTCTCTCCGGATGTTCTTCTGTCTTCTCCTCTCTCTCTCAATGACCTTCTAGGCTCTCCTCTCTCTGGATATCCTTTTTCTCTCCTCTCTGGATACCCTTCTGTCTTCTCCTCTCTCTGGATGCCGTTCTATCCTCTCCTTTCTCTGGATGCCCTTCTGTCTTCTCCTCTTTCTTGATGCACTTCTGTTCTCTTCACTTTCTGGATGCCTTATTTTTCTTTTCCTCACTCTGGATGCCCTTCTATCTTCTCTTCTCTCTGTATAGCCTTATGGTCTCTCCTCTCTCTGGATGCCCTTCTGTTCTAACCTCTCTCTGAATTTTCTTCTGTCTTCTCCTCTTTCTGGATGCCATTCTATCCTCTCCTTTCTCTGGATGCCCTTGGGTCTACTCCTCTCTCTGGATGCACTTCTGTTCTCTCCTCTTTCTGGATTCCCTATATTTCTTTTCCTCTCTCTGGATGCCCTTCTGTCATCTCCTCTCTCTGGCTTCCCTTCTGTGTCTGCTCTCCCTGGATGCCCTTCTGTTCTCTCCTCTTTCTGGATTCCCTATTTTTCTTTTCCTCTCTCTGGATGCCCTTCTGTTCTCGCCTCTCTCTGGGTGCCCTTCTGTCTTCTCTTCTCTCTGTATGGCCTTCTGGTCTCTCCTTTCCTGGATGCCCTTCTGTTCTCTCCTCTATCTGGATTTCCTTCTGTCTTCTCTTCTTTCTGGATGCCATTCTCTCCTCTCCTTTCTCTGGATGCCCTTCTGTCTTCTCCTCTCTCTGGATGCCGTTCTATCCTCTCCTTTCTCTGGATGCCCTTCTGTCTTCTTCTCTCTCCCGATGCCTATCTGTTCTCTTCTCTCTCCGGATGCCCTACTGTCTTCTCCTCTCTCTGGATGTCCTTCTATTCTCCCCTAACATTGTAAGCCCTTCTGTTCTCTCCTCTCACTGGATGCCATTCTGTCCTCTCCTCTCTGTGGATGCCCATCTGTCTTCTCCTCTTTCTGGATGCATTTCTGTTCTCTCCTCTCTCTGGATCACATTCTGTCATTTACTCTCTCTTCTGATGCCTTTCTGTTCTCTCCTCTTTCCGAATGCCCTACTGTTCTCTCCTCTCTCTGGATTCGCTTCTGTCTTCTCCTTTAATGGATGCCCTTCTGTTCTCTAATCAATCTAGATGCCATTCTGTCTTCTCCTCTCTCTGTATGGACTTCTGTACTATTTTATGTGGATGCCCTTTTTGCTCTCGTCTCTCTGGATGCCCTTCTGTCTTCTCTATCTTTCGATGCCCTTCTGTCTTCTCCTCTTTCTGGATGCCCTACTGTCTTCTCCTCTCTCCGGATGCTTTTCTGCTCTCTCCTCTCTATGCATGCATTTCTGTTCTCTCCTCTCTCCGAATGCCTTTCTGTTTTCTCCTCTCACTGGATGCCTTTCTGCTCTCTCCTCTCTCTGGATGCCCTTCTGTTCTCTCCTTTCTATGGATTCCCTACTGTCTTCTCATCTCTCTTGATGCCCTTCTACTCTCTCCTCTCACTGGATGCCCTTCTGTTCTCTCCTCTCTCTGGATTCCCTTCTGTCTTCTCCTCTCTCTTTATGCCCTTTTGTTCTCTCCTCTTTCTGGATGTCCTTCTGTTCTCTCTTCTCCTTTGATGCCCTTCGGTCTTCTCCTCTCCCTGGATGCCCTTCTGGTCTCTCGTCTCTCTAGATGCTCTTCTGTTCTCTCCTCTCTATGAATTTCCTTCTGTCTACTCCTCTCTCTGGATGCCCTTCTGTTTTCTCTTCTCTCGGTATGTCCTTCTGTCCTCTCCTCTCTCTGGATTCCCTTCTGTCTTCTCCTATCTCTGGAGGCCCTTCTGTTCTCTCCTCTTTCTGGAGGCCCTTCTGTTCTCTCCTTTCTCCCCATACCCTTCTGTCGTCTCCTCTATCAGGATGCACTTCTGTTCTCTCCTCTCTCTGCATTACCTTTTTATCTTTTCCTCTCTCTTGATGCCCTTCTGTCATCTCCTCTCTCTGGATTAATTTTTGTCATCTCCTCTCTCCCGATGCCCTTCTGTTCTCTCCTCACTCCGAATGCACTTCTGTTCTCTCCTCTTTCTGGATTCCCTATTTTTCTTTTCCTCTCTCTGGATGTCCTTCTGTCATCTCCTCTCTCTGGATGACCTTCTGTCTTCTCCTCTCTCCCGATGCCCATCTGTTCTCTCCTCTCTCCGGATGCCCTACTGTCTTCTCTCTCTGGATGTCCTTCTATTCTCTCATAACATTGGAAGCCATTCTGTCCTCTCCTCTCTCTGGATGCCCTTCTGTCTTCTCCTCTTTCTGCTTGCCCTTCTGTTTTCTCTTCTATATAGATGCCCTACTGTCTTCTCCTATCTCTGGATGCCCTTCTGCTCTCTCCTCTCCCTGGATGCCCTTCTGCTCTCTCCTCTCGCTGGATTCCCTTCTGTCTTCTCCTCTCTCCCGATGCCCTTCTGTTCTCTCCTCACTCCAAACGGCCTTCTGTTCTCTCCTCTCTCTGGATTCAGTTCTGTCTTCTTCTTCTCTGGATGCCCTTCTGTTCTCTCATATTTCTCATGCCCTTCTGTTCTCTCCTCTATCTAGATGCCCTTCTGTCTTCTCTTCTCTCTGTATAGCCTTCTTTACTATTTTATGTGGATGCCCTTTTTTGCTCTCCTCTCTCTGGATGCCCTTCTGTCATCTCCTCTCTCCCGATGCCCTACTGTCCTCTCCTCTCTCTGGATGCCCTTCTACTCTCTCCTCTCTATTGATGACCTTCTGTTCTCTCCTCTTTCTGGATGCCCTTCTGTTCTCTCCTCTCTCCGGATACCCTTCTGTCTTCTCCTCTCTCTCTCAATGACCTTCTAGGCTCTCCTCTCTCTGGATACCCTTTTTCTCTCCTCTCTGGATACCCTTCTGTCTTCTCCTCTCTCTGGATGCCGTTCGATCTTCTCCTTTCCCTGGATGCTCTTGTGAATTCTCTCTCTGGATACACTTCTTTTCTCTCCTCTTTCTGTATTCCATATTTTGCTTTTTCTCTCTCTGGATGCCCTTCTGTCATCTCCTTTCTTTGGATGCCCTCCTTTCTTCTCCTCTCTGTAGATGCCCATATGGTGTCTCCTCTCTCTGGATGCCCTTCTGTTCGCTCCTTTCTATGGATTCCCTTCTGTCTTCTCTTCTCTCTGGAGGCCGTTCTAACCTCTCCTCCCTCTGGATGCCATTTTGTCTTCTACTCTCTCTGGATGTACTTCTTTTCTCACCTCTTTCTGGATTTGCTATTTTTCTTTTCCCCTTTCTGGATGCCCTTCTGTCATCTCCTCTCTCCGGATGCCCTTCTGGCTTCTCCTCTCTCTAGATGCCCTACTGGTCTCTCCTCTCTCTGGATGCCCCTCTGTTCTCTCCTCTCTCTGGATTCCCTTCTGTCTTCTCCTCTTTCTCGATGCCCTTCTGTCTTCTCTTCTCTCTGGATGCACTCCTGTTCTCTCCTCTTTCCGGATTCCCTATTTTGATTTTCCTCTCTCTGGATGCCCTTCTGTAATCTCCTCTCTCTGGATGACTTTCTGTCTTCTCCTCTCTCTGGATGCCCTTCTGTCTTCTCCTCTTTCTGGATGCATTTCTGTTCTCTCCTGTGTCTGGATGACCTTCTGTCTTTTCCTCTCTCTTCTGATGCCCTTCTGTTTTCTCCTCTCTCCGAATGCCCTTCTGTTCTCTCCTCTCTCTGCATTCGCTTCTGTCTTCTCTTTTAATTGATGCCCTTCTGTTCTCTCCTCTTTCTGCATGCCCTTCTGTTCTATCCTCTATCTAGATGCCCTTCTGTCTTCTCTTCTCTCTGTATGGCGTCCTGTACTATTTTATGTGGATGCCCTTCTTTCCTCTCCTCTCTCCGGATGCCCTTCTGTTCTCTCCTCCCTCTGCATGCGCTATTGTCTTCTCGTCTCTCTTGATGCCCTTCTACTCTCTCCTCTCTTTGGATGCCCTTCTGTCCCCTCTTCTCTCTGGATTTTTTTCTGTCTTCTCCTCTCTCTTGTTGACCTTCTGTTCTCTCCTTTATCTGAATGCCTTTCTGTTCTCTCCTCTATCCGGATGCCCTTATGTCTTCTCCTCTCTCTCTCTCTATGCTCTTCTGGTCTCTCCTCTCTCTGGATGCCCTTTTGCTCTCTCCTCTCTCTGGATTCCCTTCTGTCTTCTCCTCTCTCTGGATGCCATTCTATCTTCTCCTCTCTCTGGATACCCTTCTGTCTTCTCCTCTCTCTGGATGCACTTTTGTTCTTTCCTCTTTCTGGATTCCTTATTTTTCTTTTCTTCTCTCTGGATGCCCTTCTGTCATCTCCTCTCTCCAGATGCCCTACTGTCCTCTCCTCTCTCTGGATGCCCTTCTACTCTCTCCTCTCTATTGATGACCTTCAGTTCTCTCCTCTTTCTGGATGCACTACTTTTCTCTCCTCTCTCCGGATACCATTCTGTCTTCTCCTCTCTCTGTCAATGCCCTTCTAGGCTCTCCTCTCTCTGGATGCCCGTATATTTTCTCCACTCTGGATACCCTTCTGTCTTTTACTCTCTCTGGATGCCGTTCTATCCTCTCCTTTCTCTGGATGCCCTTCTGTCTTCTCTCTCGGGATGCACTTCTGTTCTCTCCTCTTTCTGGATTCCCTATTTTTCTTTTCCTATCTCTGGATGCGCTTCTGTCATCTCCTCTCTCTGGATGACCTTCTGTCTTCTCCTCTCTCCCGATGCCTATCTGTTCTCTCCTCTCTCCGGATGCCCTAATATCTTCTCCTCTCTCTGGATGCTCTTCTATTCTCCCCTAACATTGGATGCCTTTTGTTCTCTCCTCTCACTGGATGCCATTCTGTCATCTCCTCTCTCTGGATGCCCTTCTGTCTTCTCCTCTTTCTGGATGCATTTCTGTTCTCTCCTCTCTCTGGAAGACCTTCTCTTTTTTCCTCTTTCTTCTGATGCCCTTCTGTTCTCTCCTCTTTATGAATGCCCTTCTGTTCTCTTCTCTCTCTGGATTTGCTTCTGTCTTCTCCTTTAATGGATGCCCTTCTGTTCTCTCCTCTTTCTGCATGCCCTTCTGTTCACTCCTCAATCTAGATGCCCTTCTGTCTTCTCTTCTCTATGTATGGCCTTCTGTACTATTTTATGTGGATGCCCTTCTTTGCTCTCCTCTCTCTGGATGCCCTTCTTTTCTCTCCTCTCTCTGGATGCCCTACTGTCTTCTCATCTCTATGGATGCTCTTCTACTCTCTCTTCTCTTTGGATGCCCTTCTGTCCTCTCTTCTCTCTGGATTCCTTTCTGTCTTCTCCTCTCTCTTGATGACCTTCTGTTCTCTCTTTTTCTGAACGCCTTTCTTTTCTCTCCTCTATTTGGATGCCCTTATGTCTTCTCTTCTCTCTGTATATACCCTTCTGGTCTCTCCTCTCTCTAGATGCCCTTTTTTTCTCTCCTCTCTCTGGATTCCCTTCTGTCTTCTCCTCTCCCTGGATGTCATTCTATCTTCTCCTCTCCCTGGATACCCTTCTGTCTTCTCCTCTTTCTGGATGCACTTCTGTTCTCTCCTCTTTCTGGATTCTGTATTTTTCTTTTCCTCTCTCTGGATGCCCTTCTGTCCTCTACTCTCTCTGGATTACCTTATGTCTTCTCCTCTCTCCCGATGCCCATCTGTTCTCTCCTCTCTCCGGATGCCCTAATGTCTTCTCCTGTCGATGGATGCCCTTCCGTTCCCTTCTCTCTTTGGATTCCCTTCTCTCTTCTCTTTTCTCTAGATGCTGTTCTATCCTCTCCTCTCTATGGATGCCTTTCTGTCTTCTCCTCTCTCTGGATGCACTTCTGTTCTCTCCGATTTCTGGATTCCCTATTTTTCTTTTCCTCTCTCTGGATGCCCTTCTGTCCTCTCCTCTCTCTGGATGCCCTTCTACTCTCTCCTCTCTATTGATGACTTTCTGTTCTCTCCTCTTTCTGGATGCACTTCTCTTCTCTCCTCTCTCTGGATGCCCTTCTGTCTTCTCTTCTCTCTGGATGCCGTTCTATCCTCTCCTTTCTCTGGATGCCCTTCTGTCTTCTCCTCTCTCAGGATGCACTTCTGTTCTCTCCTCTTTCTGGATTCCCTATTTTTCTTTTCCTCTCTCTGGATGCCCTTCTGTCATCTTCTCTCTCTGGATGACCTTCTTTCTTCTCCTTTCTCCCGATGCCCATCTGTTCTCTTCTCTCTCCGGATGCCCTACTGTCTTCTCTTATCTCTGGATGCCCTTCTATTCTCCCCTAACATTGGATGCCCTTCTGTTCTCTCCTCTCACTGGCTGCCATTCTGTCCTCTCCTCTCTCTGGATGCCCTTCTGTCTTCTCCTCTTTCTGGATGCATTTCTGTTCTCTCCTCTCTCTGGATGACCTTCTGTCTTTTCCTCTCTCTTCCGATTCCCTTCTGTTCTCTCCTCTCTCTGGATTCGCTTCTGTCTTCTCCTTTAATGGATGAATTTCTGTTCTCTCCTCTTTCTGCTTGCCCTTCTGCTCTCTCTTTTATATGGATGCCTTTCTGTCTTCTCCTCTCTCTGTATAATCTTCTCTACTATTTTATGTGGATGCCTTATTTGACCTCGTCTCTATGGATGCCCTTCTGTCTTCTCCTATCTCCAGATGCCCTTCTGTCTTCTCCTCTTTCTGGATGCCCTACTGTCTTCTCCTCTCTCTGGATGCTCTTCTGCTCTCTCTTCTCCCTGGATGCCCTTCTGTTCTATCCTCTCTCTGGATTCCCTTCTGTCTTCTCCTCTCTGTTGATGCCCTTCTGTTCTCTCCTCTTTCTGGAGGCCCTTCTGTTCTCTCCTCTCTATGGATGCCCTACTGTCTTCTCCTCTCTCTTGATGCCCTTCTACTCTCTCCTCTCTCTGGAAGCCCTTCTCTTCTCTCCTCTCTCTGGATTCCTTTCTGTCTTCTTCTCTCTCTTGATGCCCTTCTGTTCTCTCCTATTTCTGGAGGCCCTTCTGTTCCCTCTTATCTCCAGATGCCTTTCCATCTTCTCTTCTCCCTGGATGGCTTTCTGGTCTCTCCTCTCTCTGGATGCCCTTCTGTTCTCTCTTCTCTCGCGATGTCCTTCTGTCCTCTCCTCTCTCTGGATTCCCTTCTGTGTTCTTCTCTCTCTGGATGCCCTTCTGTTCTCTCCTCTATCTTGATGCCCTTCTGTTCTCTCCTCTGTCCGCATACCCTTCTGTCGTGTCCTCTCTCAGGATGCACTTCTGTTCTCTCCTCTCTCTGAATTCCCTTTTTATCTTTTCCTCTCTCTGGATGCTCTTCTGTCATCTCCTTTCTCTGGATGACCTTTTGTCTTCTCCTCTTTCTCGATGCCCTTCTGTTGTCTCCTCACACCAAAGGCCCTTCTGTTCTCTCCTCTCTCTGGATTCGCTTCTGTCTTCTCCTTCTCTGGATGCCCTACTGTTCTCTCCTCTTTCTGGATGCCCTTCTGTTCTCTCCTCTATCTAGATGCCCTCTGTCTTCTCTTCTCTCTGTATAGCCTTCTGTACTATTTTATGTGGATGCCCTTCTTTGCTCTCCTCTCTCTGGATGCCCTACTATATTCTCGTCTCTCTGGATGCCCTTCTGTTCTCTCTTTTCTCTGGATTCCGTTCTTTCTTCTCCTCTCTATTGATGACCTTGTGTTGTCTCATTTCTCTGGATGCCCTTCTGTTCTCTCCTCTCTCCGCATGCCCTTCTGTCTTCTCCTGTCTCTCTCTATGCACTTCTGGTCTCTCCTCTCTCTGGATGCCCTTTTTTCTCTTCTCTCACTGGATTCCCTTCTGCATTCTCCTCTTTCTGGATGCCGTTCTATCCTCTCCTCTCTCTGGATACCCTTCTGTCTTCTCCTCTCTCTGGATGCACTTCTGTTCTCTCCTCTTTCTGGATTCCCTATTTTTCTTTTCCTCTCTCTGGATGCCCTTCTGTCATCTCCTCTCTCCAGATGCCCTTCTGTCTTCTCCTCTCTCTGGATGCCCATCAGTTCTCTCATCTTTCCGGATGTCCTACTGTCTTCTCTCTCTGAATGCCCAACTATTCTTTAATCTCTCTGGATTCCCTCCTGTCTTCTCCTCTCTCTTGATGCCCATCTCTTTTCTCCTCTTTCTGGATGCCCTTCTGTTCTCTCCTCTCTCTAGATGCCTTTCTGTCTTCACCTCTCCCTGGATGCCCTTCTGGTCTCTCCTCTCTCTGCATGCCCTTCTACCCTCTCCTCTCTATTGATGACCTTCTATTCTCTACTCTTTCTGGATGCCTTTCTGTTCTCTCCTCTCTCCAGATGCCCTTCTGTCTTCTCCTCTCTCTCTCTCTCAATGCCCTTCTAGGCTCTCCTCTCTCTGGATGACCTTTTGTTCTCTCCTCTTTTGATACCCTTCTGTCTTCTCTTCTCTCTGAATGCCGTTCTATCCTCTCCTTTCTCTGGATGCCCTTCTGTCTTCTCCTCTCTCTGGATGCCCTTCTGTTCTCTCCTCTATCTGGATGCCCTTCTGTTCTCTCATTTTCCTAGATGCCCTTCTGTTCAATGCTCTCTCGGGATGCCCTTCTTCACTCTCCTCTCTCTGGATGCCCTTCTGTCCTCTCCTCTCTATGGTTGCCATTGTATCCTCTCCTCTCTCTGGATGACCTTCTGTCTTCTCTTCTCTCCCAATGCCCTTCTGTTCTCTCCTCTCTCAGAATGCCCTTCTTCTCTCTCCTCTCTCTGGATTTGCTCTTTCTTCTCCTTCTCTTGATGCCCTTCTGTTCTCTCCTCTCTCTAGATACCTTTTGTTCTCTCCTCTATCTAGATGCCCTTCTGTCTTCTCCTTTCTCTGTATGGCCTTCTTCAATTTTTTCTGTGGATGCCCTTCTGACCTCTCCTCTCGCTGGATGACCTTCTTTTCTCTCTTCTCTCTAGAGGCCATTCTGTCCTCTCCTCTCTCTGGAAGCCCTTCTGTCTTCTCCTATCTCCCGATGCCCTTCTGTGTTCTCCTCTTTCTGGATACCCTTCTGTACTCTGCTCTCTCTACATGCCATTCTGTCCTCTATTCTCTCTGGATGCCCTTATGTTCTCTCCTCTCTCTGAATGTTCTTCTGTCTTCTCTACTCTCTGGATACCATACTCTTCTCTACTCTTTCTGGATGACCTTCCATCTTCTCCTCTCTCTGGATGCCCTTCTGTTCTCTTTTCTCTCTGGATGCCCTTCTGACATCTCCTCTCCATGGATGCCCTTCTCTCTTCTCCTCTCTCTGGTTGCCCTTCTGTTTTCATCTCTATCTGGATGCCCTTCTGTCGTCTTCTTTGTCTGGATGCCCTTCTGTTCTCTTCTCTCTCTGAATTCCATTTTTGTCTTCTCCTCTCACAGTATGCCCACCTCTTCTCTCCTCTCTCTAGATGCCCTTCTGTTCTATCCTCTCTCTAGACACTCTTCTGTTTTTTCCTCTCTCTGGATGCCCTTCTGTGCTCTTCTCTCTTTGGATTCCCTTCTGTCCTCTCCTCTCGCTGGATGCCCTTCTGCTCTCTCCTCTCTCTGGATGCTCTACTGTCTTCTCCTATTTCTGGATGCTTTTCTGTTCTCTCCTCTTTCCGGATGCCCTTCTGTCTTCTCCTCTCTGTGGATGCCCTTCTGCTGTCTCCTCTCTCTGGATGCCCTTCTGTTCTCTCCTCTCTTCTTATGCCCTTCTGTCTTCTCATCTGTCAGTATGCCCTTCTGTTCTCTTCGCTCTCCAGATGCCTTTCTGTCTTCTCCTCTCTCTGAATGCCCTTCTGTCCTCTCCTCTCTCTGGATGCCTTTCTGTCTTCTCTTCTCTCTGTATGCCCATTGTTCTCTCCTCTCTCGGGATGCCCTTCTTCCCTCTCCTCTCTCTGGATGCCCTTCTGTCTTCTCCTACCTCTGAATGCCCTTCTGTCCTCTCTTCTCTCTTGATGCCCTTCTATCTTCTCCTCTTTCCCTATGTCTTTCTGTTCTCTCATCTCACTGGCTTCTGTTCAGTGCTCTCCTCTTTCTGAATGCACTTCTGTTTTCTCCTTTCTCTGGATGACCTTCTGTCTTTTCCTCTCTCTGGATGCCCTTCTGTTCTCTCCTCTCTCTGGATTCCCCTCTGTATTCGCCTCTCTCGGCACACAGTTTTATTCTCTTCTCGCTCTGGATTTGCTCTGTCTACTCCTTCTCTGAATACCCTTCTGTTCTCTCCTCTTTCTGGATGCCCTCTGTTCTCTCCTCTATCTAGATGGTTTTCTGTCTCCTCCTCTCTTTTTATGGCCTTCTATACTATTTTATTTGGATGCCCTTTTTTCCTCTGCTCTCTGTGCATGCCCTTCTGCTCTGTCTTCTCTCTGGAGGAAATTATGTCTCCTTCTCTCTCTGGATGCCCTTCTGTCTTCTGCTATGTCCTGATGCCCTTCTGTCTTCTCCTCTTTAAGGATGCCCTTCTGTTCTCTGCTCTCTCTAGATACCCTTTTGTCCTCTCTTCTCTCTGGATGCCCTTCTGTTCTCTTCTCTTCCTGAATGCTCTTCTGTTCTCTCCTCTCTCAGGATGCCTTATGTCTTTCTCTATACTGGATGACCCTTCTATTCTCTCCTATTTACAGATGCCCTTCTGTTCTCTCCTCTCACTGGATGCCATTCTGTCATCTCCTCTCTCTGGATGCTCTTCTGTCTTCTCCTCTTTCTGGATGTATTTCTGTTCTCTCCTCTCTCTGGATGACCTTCTGTCTTTTCCTCTTTTATTGGATGCCCTTCTATTCTCTCCTCTTTCCGAATGCCCTTCTGTTCTCTCCTCTCTCTGGATTCGCTTCTGTCTTCTCCTTTAATGGATGCCCTTCTGTTCTCTCCACTTTCTGCATGCCCTTCTGTTCTCTCCTCTATCTAGATGCCCTTCTGTCTTCTCTTCTCTCTATATGGACTTCTGTACTATTTTATGTGGATGCCCTTCTTTGCTCTCCTCTCTCCGGATGCCCTTCTGTTCTCTCCTCTCTCTGGATGCCCTACTGTCTTCTCCTCTCTCTTGATGCCCTTCTACTCTCTCCTCTTTTTGGATGCCCTTCTGTCCTCTCTTCTCTCTGGATTCCTTTCTGTCTTCTCCTCTCTGTTGATGACCTTCTCTTCTCTCTTTTTTTCAATGCCTTTCTGTTCTTTCCTCTATTCGGATGCCCTTATGTTTTCTCCTCTCTCTCTCTATGCCCTTCTGGTCTCTCCTCTCTCTGGATGCCTTTTTTTCTCTCCTCTCTCTGGATTCCCTTCTGTCTTCTCCTCTCTCTGGATGCACTTCTGTTCTCTCCTCTTTCTGGATTCCCTAATTTCTTTTCCTCTCTCTGGAGGAATTTCTGTTCTCTCCTCTCTCTGGATGCCCTTCTGTCTTCTCTTCTCTCTGTATGGCCTTCTGGGTCTCTCCTCTCTCTTGATGCCCTTCCGTTCCCTCCTCTCTCTGTATTACCTTCTGTCTTCTCCTCTCTTTGGATACTGTTCTATCCTCTGCTGTCTATGGAGGCCATTCTGTCATCTCCTTTCTCTGGATGCACTTCTGTTCTCTCCTCTTTCTGGATTCCCTATTTTTCTTTTCCTCTCTGTGGATGCCCTTCTGTCATCTCCTCTCTCTGGATGCCCTTCTGTCTTCTCCTCTCTCCCGATGCCCATCTGTTCTCTCCTCTCTCCAGATGCCCTAATGTCTTCTCCTCTCTCTGGATGCCCTTCTATTCTCGCCTAACATTGGATGCCTTTTGTTCTCTCCACTCACTGGATGCCATTCTGTCCTCTCCTCTCTCTGGATTCGCTTCTGTCTTCTCCTCTTTCTGGATGCCTTTCTGTTCTCTCCTCTCTCTGGATGACCTTCTGTCTTTTCCTCTGTCTTCTGATGCCCTTCTGTTCTCTCCTCTCTATGAATGCCCTTCTGTTCTCTCCTCTCTCGGGATTCGCTTCTGTCTTCTCCTTTAATGGATGCCCTTCTATTCTCTCCACTTTCTGTATGCCCTTCTCTTCTCTCATCTATCTAGATGCCCTTTTGTCTTCTCTTCTCTCTGTATTGCCTTCTGTACTATTTTATGTGGATGCCCTTCTTTGCTCTTCTCTCTCCGGATGCCCTTCTGTTCTCTCCTCTTTCTGGATGCCCTACTGTCTTCTCCTCTCTCTGGATGCCCTTCTTCTCTCCTCTCTCTGGATGCCCTTCTGTTCTCTCTTCTCTCTGGATTCCTTTCTGTCTTCTCCTCTCTCTTGATGACCTTCTGTTCTTCCCTTTTTCTGAATGCCCTTCTGTTCTCTCCTCTCTCAGGATGCCCTTATGTCTTCTCCTCTCTCTCTCTCTCAATACCCTTCTAGGCTTTCTTCTCTTTGGATGCCCTTTTATTCTCTCCTCTCTGGATACCCTTGTGTCTTCTCCTGTCTCTGGATGCCGTTCTATCCTCTCTTTTCTCTGGATGGCCTTCTGCCTTCTCCTCTCTCTGGATGCACTTCTGTTCTCTCCTATTTCTGGATCCCTTATTTTTTTCCTCTCTCTCGATACCCTTCTGTCATCTCCTCACTCCAGATGCCCTACTGTCCTCTCCTCTCTCTGCATGCCCTTCTACTCTCTCCTCTCTATTGATGACCTTCTGTTCTCTCCTCTTTCTGGATGCCCTTCTGTTCTCTCCTCTCTCCGGATATCCTTCTGTCTTCTCCTCTCTCTCTCAATGGCCTTCTATGGTCTCCTCTCTCTGGATGCTCTTTTTTCTCTCCTCTCTGGATACCCTTCTGTCTTTTCCTCACTCTGGATGCCTTTCTATCCTCTCCTTTCTCTGGATGCACTTCTGTCTTCTCCTCTCTCTGGATGCACTTCTGTTTTCTGCTCTTTCTGGATTCCCTATTTTTCTTTTCCTCTCTCTGGATGCCCTTCTGTCATCTCCTCTCCCTGGATGCCCTTCTGTCTTCTCCTCTCTCTGGATGCCCTTCTGGTCTCTCCTCTCTCTGGATGCCCTTCTCTTCTCTCCTCTCTCTGGATTCCCTTCTGTCTTCTCCTCTCTCTGGATGCTGTTCTATTCTCTCCTCTCTCTGGATGCCTTTCTGCCTTCTGTCTCTGGATGCACTTCTGTTCTCTCCTCATTCAGGATTCCCTATATTTGTTTTCTTCTCTCTGGATGCCCTTCTGTCATCTCCTCTCTCCAAATGCCCTTCTGTCTTCTCCTGTCTCTGGATGCCCTTCTATTCGTTCCTCTCTCTGGATACCCTTCTGTTCTCTCCTCTCTCTGGATTCCCTTCTGTCTTCTCCTCTCTTTTGATGACCTTCTGTTTTTTCCTCTTTCTAGATGCCCTTCTGTTCTCTCCTCTCTCTGGATGCCCTTCTGTCTTCTCCTCACTCTCTCAGTGCCCTTCTGGTCTCTCCTCACACTGGATGCCCGTTTTTTCTCTCCTCTCTCTGGATTCGATTCTGTCTTCTCCTCTGTCTAGATGCAGTTCTATCCTCTCCTCTCTCTGGATGCCGTTCTGTCTTCTCCTCTCTCTGGATGCACTTCTGTTCTCTCCTCTTTCTGGATTCCCTATTTTTTCCTCTCTCTGGATGCCCTTCTGTCATCTCCTCTCTCTGGATGACCTTCTGTCTTCTCCTCTCTCTGGATGCCCTTCTGGTCTCTCCTCTCTCTGGATGCCCTTCTGTTCTCTCCTCTCTTTGGATTACCTTCTGTCTTCTCCTCTCTCTGGATGCCATTCTATCTTCTCCTCTCTCTGGATGCCTTTCTGTCTTCTCCACTCTCTGGATGCACTTCTGTTCTCTCCTCTTTCTGGATTCCCTATTTTTCTTTTTCTCTCTCTAAATGCCCTTCTGTAATCTCCTCTCTCTGGATGACCTTCTGTCTTCTCCTCTCTCCCAATGCCCATCTGTTCTCTCCTCTCTCGGAATGCCCTTCTGTTCTCTCTTCTCTCTGGGTTCGCTTCTGTCTTCTCCTTCTCTGGATGCCCTTCTGTTCTCTCCTCTTTCTGGATTCTCTTCTGTTCTCTCGTCTCTTTGCATGGCCTGCTGTCCTCTCCTCTATGGAGGCCCTTCTGTCTTCTCCTCTCTCCGAATGTTCTTCTGTTCTCTCCTCCCATTGGATTGCCTTCTGTCTTCTCCTATCTCTGGATGCCTTTCTGCTCTCTCCTCTCTCCAGATTCCATTCTGTCATCTCCTCTCTCTGGATGCCCTTCTGGTCTTTCTTCAATTTGGATGCCCTTCTGTTCTCTCCTCTCTCCAGATGCCCTACTGTCTTCTCTTATCTCTGGATGCCTTTCTGCTCTCTCCTCTCTCTGGATGTGAAGACTTCCATACACGGAGACCCTTCCTCAAACCTCCGGAAATCTCGACCACCCAAATATCACAAGAAACCATACCTGGATGCAATCAGCAGAGACTTTATTAGGGAAGTAAGCCGGTGGTCAAAACGAGAAGCTCTTTAGCTCCAAGAGCAAGGTTTTTGGCCCCGAGTGGTGGGTTAAAGTGTCTTTTAAAGCATGGGGTGGGGAAACGAAGGCATTTTCGAGCACTTACACATGAATGGTTGTATTTTCGCATGCTTACACATGAATTGTTGCATTTTCACACGGTTACATATGAATGGTTGTGTTTTCGCGTGGTTACACATGATTGGTTGTTTTACAAATTTTGAACATAGCACTGGGAAGACCAAGGGAGGGGTAAGCAATAACAGTGGAACATTTCTGAGGGATCTAGCCCAAATGATCTAGAGTCATGTGAAATCACTCTGCACACACATTCTTCTCAAAAATGTGGTTTTTACCATGCTATTGTGTCCTATCCTGCCATTGACCAACTATTTCAGATTAACTATCTTTGCTTCTTCCTGCTATAGCCCCACCTAGGTGGCAGCATCTTTTATCTGTGGTCAGGAATGTGTCTTCCTGCCTTGGGTAAGGCTTGAGGAGTGTAATCCAGCAAGTGTCCTTCACCTGGAATGTGAAGGCCTGAAATCTTATTTTCAGTTCCGGGTTCTGTAAAGCAAAAAATCTACACATATTTCAAAAAATGGCCTTTATACTTTTTCATGCTACAGATGCCCTTCTGTTCTCTCCTCACTTTGTATGCCCTTCTGTCTTCCCCTCTCTCGGGATGCTTTTCTGTTCTCTCCTCTCTCTGGATTCCCTTCTGTTCTCTCCTAACATTGGATGCCCTTCTGTTCTCTCCTCTCACTGGATGCCATTCTGTCCTCTCCCATCTCTGAATGCCCTTCTGTCTTCTCCTCTCTCTGGATGCATTCCTGTTCTCTCCTCTCTCTGGATGACCTTCTGTCTTCTCCTCTCTCCCGATGCCCTTCTGTTCTTAATCTCTCCAAATGCCCTTCTGTTCTCTCCTATCTCTGGATTTGCTTCTGTCTTCTCCTTCTCTGGATGCCCTTCTGTTCTCTCTTCTCATTGGATGCCATTCTGTCCTCTCCTCTCTCTGGATGCCCTTCAATTTTCTCCTCACACTGGATGCCCTTCTGCTCTCTCCTCTCTCTGGATTCCCTTCTGTTCTATTCTCTCTCCGGATTCCCTACTGTCTTCTCCTCTCTCTGGATGAACTTCTACTCTCTCGTCTCTCTGGATGCCCTTCTGTTCTCTCCTCTTTCTGGATTCCCTTCTATCTTCTCCTCTCTCTTGATGACCTTCTGTTCTCTCCTCTTTCTGGATGCCCTTCTGTTCTCTCCACTCCCCGGATGGCCTTCTGTCTTCTCCTCTCTCTCAATGCCCTTCTTTGATCTCATCTCTCTGGAAGCCCTTCTGTCTTCTCCTACCTCCCGATGCCCTTCTGTCTTCTCCTCTTTCTGGATGCCCTTCTGTCTTCTCCTCTCTCTGAATGTCCTTCTGCTCTCTCCTCTCCCTGGATGCTCTTATGTTCTCTCCTCTCTCTGGTTGCCCTTCTGTCTTCTCCTCTCTCTGGATGCCCTTCTACTCTCTCCTCTCTCTGGATGCCCTTCTGTTCTCTCCTCTCTCCGGATGCCCTTCTGTCTTCTCCTATCTTTGGATGCCCTTCTGGTCTCTCCTCTCTCTGGATGCCCTCCTGTTCTCTCCTCTCTCTGGATTCCCTTCTGTCTTCTCCTCTCTCTGGATGCCGTTCTATCCTCTCCTCTCTCTAGATGCCCTTCTGTATTCTCCTCTCTCTGCATGTACTTCTGTTCTCTCCTCTTTCTGGATTCCCTATTTTTTTCCTCTCTGTGGATGTCCTTCTGTCATCTCTCTCTGGATGACCTTCTGTCTTCTCCTCTCTCCCGATGACCATCAGTTCTCTCTCCGAATGCCCTTCTGTTCTCTCCACTCTCTGGATTCACTTCTGTCTTCTCTTTCTCTGGATGTCCTTCTGTTCTATCCTCTCTCTGGATGCCCTTCTGTCCTCTTCTCTTGCTGGATGCCCTTCTGTCCTCTCCTCTCTCTGGATGCTCTACTGTCTTCTCCTATTTCTGGATGCTTTTCTGTTCTCTCCTCTCTCTGGATGCCCTTCTGTCTTCTCCTCTCTGGATGCCCTTCTGTCTTCTCCTCTCTCTGGATGCCCTTCTGTTCTCTCCTCTCTTCTTATGCCCTTCTGTCTTCTCATCTCTCAGTATGCCCTTCTGTTCTCTTCGCTCTCCAGATGCCTTTCTGTCTTCTCCTCTTTCTGAATGCCCTTCTGTCCTCTCCTCTCTCTGATGCCTTTCTGTCTTCTCTTCTCTCTGTACGCCCTTTGTTCTCTCCTCTCTCGGGATGCCCTTCTTCCCTCTCCTCTCTCTGGATGCCCTTCTGTCTTCTCCTACCTCTGAATGCCCTTCTGTCCTCTCTTCTCTCTTGATGCCCTTCTATCTTCTCCTCTTTCCCTATGTCTTTCTGTTCTCTCATCTCACTGGCTTCCGTTCAGTGCTCTCCTCTTTCTGAATGCACTTCTGTTTCCTCCTTTCTCTGGATGACCTTCTGTCTTTTCCTCTCTCTGGATGCCCTTCTGTTCTCTCCTCTCTCTGGATTCCCCTCTGTATTCGCCTCTCTCTGCACACAGTTTTATTCTCTTCTCGCTCTGGATTTACTCTGTCTACTCCTTCTCTGAATACCCTTCTGTTCTCTCCTCTTTCTGGATGCCCTCTGTTCTCTCCTCTATCTAGATGGTTTTCTGTCTCCTCCTCTCTTTGTATAGCCTTCTATACTATTTTATTTGGATGCCCTTTTTTCCTCTGCTCTCTGTGCATGCCCTTCTGCTCTGTCTTCTCTCTGGAGGAAATTATGTCTTCTTCTCTCTCTGGATGCCCTTCTGTCTTCTGCTATATCCTGATGCCCTTCTGTCTTCTCCTCTTTAAGGATGCCCTTCTGTTCTCTGCTCTCTCTAGATACCCTTCTGTCCTCTCTTCTCTCTGGATGCCCTTCTGTTCTCTTCTCTTCCTGAATGCTCTTCTGTCCACTCCTCTCTCAGGATGCCTGTAGGTCCTTTTCTATACCTGGATGACCCCTCTCTTCTCCTATTTACAGATGCCCTTCTGTTCTATCCTCTCTCTGGACGCTCTTCTATTTTATCCTCTCTCTGGATGCGATTCTGTACTCTCCTCTCTCTGGATGCCATCTGTCCACTCATCTCTCTGGATGCCCATCTGTCTTCTTTTCTCTCTGGATGCCCTTCTGCTCTCTC
The DNA here is from genome assembly GCF_011762505.2 of Arvicanthis niloticus. Taxonomy (NCBI): domain Eukaryota; kingdom Metazoa; phylum Chordata; class Mammalia; order Rodentia; family Muridae; genus Arvicanthis; species Arvicanthis niloticus. The sequence continues at coordinate 22,562 of NW_023045222.1, read as the reverse complement.
CTCTCTTTGGATGCCCTTCTGGTCTCTCTGTTTTCTGGATGCCCTTCTGTTCTCTATTCTGTTCTCTCCTTTCTCTGGAAGCCCTTCTGTATTCTCCTCTCTCTGGATTCCCATCTGTCTTCTCCTCTCTTTGGATGCCCTTATGTTCTCTCTCTTTTCTGGATGCCCTTCGGTTCTCTCCTCTCTTCTTATGCCCGTCTGTCTTCTCCTCTCTCTGGAGGCTCTTCTGCTCTCTCCTCTCTCCATATGCCCTTCTGTTTTCTTCTCTCTCTGTATTACCTTGTGTCTTCTCCTCTCTCTGGATGCCATCCTCTCCTCTCCTCTCCTCTCTATGGATGCCCTTCTGTCTTCTCCTCTCTCTGAATGCCCTTCTGTTCTCTCTCTTTTCTGGATGCCCTTATGATCTCTCCTCTCTCCCTATGGTTTTCTGTTCTTTCCTCTCTATGGATTGCCTTCTGTCTTCTTCTCTCTCTGGATGCCATTCTCTCCTCTCCTCTCCTCTCTCTGGATGCCCTTCTGTCTTCTCCTCTCTCTGAATGCCCTTCTGTTCTCTCTCTTTTCTGGATGCCCTTATGATCTCTCCTCTCTCCATATGGTTTTCTGTTCTTTCCTCTCTATGGATTGCCTTCTGTCTTCTCCTCTCTCTGGATGCCATTCTCTCCTCTCCTCTCTCTGGACGACCTTCTGTCTTCTCCTCTCTCTGGATGCCCTTCTGTTTTCTCCTCTCTCTGGATTCCTTTTATGTCTTCTCTCTCTGGATACCCTTCTGTAATCTCCTCTCTCTAGATGCCCATTTGTCTTCTCCTATCTCCAGATGCTGTTCTGTCTTCTCATCTTTCTGGATACCCTTCTGTTCTCTGCTCTCTCTACATGCCCTTCTGTCCTCTATTCTCTATGGATGATCTCATGCTCTGTCCTTGCTCTGGATGTTCTTCTGAGTTCTCTGCTCTCTGGATACCATTCTATTCTCTACTCTCCCTGGATGCCCTACTATCTTCTCTGTTCTCTGGGTGGCCTTCTGTTCTACCCTCTCTCCTGATTCCCTTTTTTTTCTCCTCTCTATGGATGCCATTCTATTCTCTCCTCACTCTGGATGCCCTTCTGACTACTCCTCACCAGGGATGCCCTTCTGTCTCCTCCTCTCTCTGGATGGCTTTCTGTTCTCTTCTCTCTCTGCATCCTTCTGCCCTCTCCTCTTTCTGGATACCCTTATGTCCTCTCCTCCCTCTGGATGCCCTTCTGTCCTCTCCTCTCTCTGGATGCCCTTCTGTTCTATCCTCTCTCTGGATTCCCTTTTTGTCTTCTCCTCTTGCAGGATGCCCTTCTCTTCTCTCCTCTCTCGAGATGCCCGTCTGTCTTCTCCTTCCTCTTGATGCCCTTCTGTCCTCACCAGTCTCTGGATGCCTTTGTTCTCTCTTTTCTCTGGATGCCCTTCTGTAATCTCCTCTCTCTGGATGCCCTTCTGTCTTCTCCTCTCTTCCGATGCCTTTCTGTCTTCTCCTCTCTCTGGATGCCCTACCATTCTTTCCTCACTCTAGATTCCCTTCTGTCTTCTCCTCTCTGTGGATGCCCTTCTGCTCTCTCTTCTCACTGGATGTCCTTCTGTCTTCTCCTCTCTCTGAATGCCCTTCTGTCCTCTCCTCTCTCTGGTTGCCATTCTATCCTCTCTTCTCTCTGTATGCCCTTCTGTCTTCTCCTTTCTCCCTATGCCCTTCTTTTCTCTCGTCTCTCCCTATGCCCTTCTGTTTTCTCCACTCTCTGGATGCCCGACAATTTTCTCCCCCTCTGGATACCCTTCTGTATTCTCCTCTCTCCCTATGCCCTTTTGCTCTCTCATCTCTCTGGCTTCTCTTTTGTTTTCCCCTTTCTCTGGATGCCCTTATATTCTCTCCTCTATTCGGTGCACTTCTGTCTTCTCCTCTCTATGGATGCCCCTCTGCTCTCTCCTCTCTCTGGATGTGCTTCTGTTCTCTCTTCTCTCTGGATGCCCTTCTGTCTTCTCCTCTAACCGGATGCTCTTCTGCTCTCTCCTCTCTCTACATGGCCTTCTGTTCTCTCATCTCTCTGGAAGAACTTCTGTCTTCTCCTCTTTCTGGATGCCCTTCTTTTCTTTCCTCTCCACAGATGCCCTTCTGTCATCTCCTGTCTCAGGATGCCCTTCTGTCTTCTCTTCTCTCTGGATGCCATTCTAATCTCTCCTCTCTCTGGTGGCTCTTCTATCCTTTCATCTCTCTGGATGCCCTTCTGTTTTCTCCTCTCTCTGGATGCCCTTCTGTTTTCACCTCTCTCTTGATGCTCTTCTGTCCTCTCCTCTCACTGGATGCCCTTCTGTTCTCTCCTCTCTCTGGATTCCCTTTTTGTCTTCTCCTCTCGCTGGATGCCCTTCTCTTCTCTCCTCTCTCTAGATGCCCTTCTGTCCTCTATTCTGTCTGCATGCCTCTCTGTTCTCTTGTCTCTATGGATGCCCTTGTGTGCTCTCCTCTCTCTGGATTCCCTTCTGTCCTTTCCACTCTCTGGATTCCCTTCTGCTCTCTCCTCTCTCTGGATGCCCTTCTCTTCTCTCCTCTCTCCAGAAAAACTTCTGTCTTCTACTCTTTCTGGATGCCCTTCTTTTCTCTCCTCTCCCAAGACGCCCTTCTGTCTTCTCCTCTTTCTGGATGCCCTCCTGTCCTCTCCTCTCTCCAGATGCCCTTCTGTCTTCTCCTATCTCTGGATGCCCTTCTGCTCTCTCCTCTCTCTGGAGGCCCTCATGTTCTCTCCTCTCTCTGGATGCCCTACTGTCTTCTCTTTTTCTGGAAGCTTTTTTGCTCTCTCTTCTCTCTGGAAGCCCTTCTGTCTTCTCCTCCCTCTGGATGCCCTTCTGTCCTGTCTTCTCTCTGGATGCCCTTCTGTCTTCTCCTCTCTCCCTATGCCCTTCTGTTCTCTCATCTCACCAGCTTCCATTCTGTCTTCTTCTCTTTCTGGATGCATTTCTGTTTTCTTCTCTCTCCAAATGACCTTCTGTATTCTCCTATCTCTGGATGCCCTTCTGTTCTCTCCTCTCTCTGGAATCCCTTCTGTCTTCATCTCCCTCTGCATGCTGTTTTATCGTCTCCTCACTCTGGATACGCTCTGTCTTCTACTTCTCTGAATGTTCCTCTGATCTCTCCTATTTCTGGATGCCCTTCTGTTCTCTTCTCTATCTAGATGCCCTTCTGTCTTCTTCTCTCTCTGCATGCCCTTCTGATCTCTCCGGTGGCTCTTCTATCCTCTCCTCTCTCTGTATGCCCTTCTGTCTTCTCGTCTCTCTGGATGCCTTTCTGCTCTCTCCTCTCTCCGGATGCCCTTCTGTCTTCTCCTCTAACCAGATGCCCTTCAGCTCTCTCCTCTCTCTGGATGCCCTTCTGTTCTCTCCTCTCTCCAGATTCCCTTCTTTCTTCTCCTCTTTCTGGATGCCCTTCTGTCCTCTCCTTTCTCTGGATACCCTTCTGTCTTCTCCTCCCTCTGGATTCCCTTCTTTCCTCTCTTCTTTCTGGATGCCCTTCTGACGTCTCCTCTCTCTCTATGCCCTTCTGTTCTGTCATCTCACCGGCTTCCGTTCTGTATTATTCTCTTTCTGGTTGCACTTCTGTTTTCTCCTCTGTCTGGATGACCTTCTGTCTTCTCCTCTCTCTGGATGCCTTTCTGCTCTCTCCTCTCTCTGGATTCCCTTCTGTTCTCTCCTCACTCCGGATGCCTTTCTGTCTTCTCCTCTAATAGGATGCCCTTCTTCTCTCTCCTCTCTCTGGATGCCCTTCTGTTCTCTCCTCTCTCCAGATGCCCTTCTGTCTTCTCCTCTCTCTGAATGAACTTCTGATCTCTCCTCTCTCTGGTGGCTCTTCTATCCTCTCATCTTTCTGGATGCCTTCTGTCTTCCCGTCTCTCTGGATGACCTTCTGACATCTCCTCTCTCAGGTGGCTCTTCTATCCTCTCATCTCTCGGGATTCCCTTCTGTCCTCTCCTCTCCTCTCACTGGATGCCCTTCTGTTCTCTCCTCTCTCTTGATTCCCTTTTTTTCTTGTCCTCTTGCTGGATGCCCTTCTCTTCTCTACTCTCTCTAGATGCCCTTCTGTCCTCTATTCTATCTGGATTCCTTTCTGTTCTCTTGTTTCTATGGATGCCCTTCTGTGCTCTCCTCTCTCTGGATTCCCTTCTGTCCTCTCCTCTCTCTGGATGCTCTTCTGCTCTCTCCTCGCTCTGGATGCCCTACTGTCTTTTCCTTTCTCTGGATGCTTTTTTGTACTCTCCTCTCTCTGGATGCCCTTCTCTCTTCTCCTCTCTCTGGATGCCCTTCTGTTCTCTCCTCTTCCTTGATGCCCTCATGTTCTACCCTCTCTCCTGATGCCCTACTGTCTTCTCCTCTCTCTGGATGCCCTTTGTTATCTCCTGTCCTAGAATGCCCTTCTTCCCTCTCCTCTCTCTGGATGCCCTTCTGTCTTCTCCTCCCTCTGTATGCCCTTCTGTCCTCTCTTCTCTCTGGATGCCCTTCTATCTTCTCCTCTCTCCCTATGTCCTTCTGTTCTCTCATCTCACCGACTTCGCTTGTGTGCTCTCCTCTTTCTGGATGCACTTCTGTTTTCTCCTCTCTCCTGATGACCTTCTGTCTTCTCCTCTCTCTGGATGCCCTTCTGTCCTCTGCTCTCTCTGGATGCCCTTTGTTCTCTCCTCTCTCGGGATGCCCTTCTTCCCTCTCCTCTCTCTGGATGCCCTTCTGTCCTGGATGCCCTTCTGTCTTCTCCTACCTCTGAATGCCCTTCTGTCCTCTCTTCTCTCTTGATGCCCTTCTATCTTCTCCTCTCTCCCTATGCCTTTCTGTTCTCTCATCTCACTGGCTTCCGTTCAGTGCTCTCCTCTTTCTGAATGCACTTCTGTTTTCTCCTTTCTCTGGATGACCTTCTATCTTTTCCTCTCTCTGGATGCCCTTCTGTTCTCTCCTCTCTCTGGATTCCCCTCTGTATTCTCCTCTCTCTGCACACAGTTTTATCCTCTTCTCGCTCTGGATTTGCTCTGTCTACTCCTTCTCTGAATACCCTTCTGTTCTCTCCTCTTTCTGGATGCCCTCTGTTCTCTCCTCTATCTAGATGGTTTTCTGTCTCCTCCTCTCTTTGTATGGCCTTCTATACTATTTTATTTGGATGCCCTTTTTTCCTCTGCTCTCTGTGCATGCCCTTCTGCTCTGTCTTCTCTCTGGAGGAAATTATGTCTCCTTCTCTCTCTGGATGCCCTTCTGTCTTCTGCTATGTCCTGATGCCCTTCTGTCTTCTCCTCTTTCTGGATGCCCTTCTGTTCTCTGCTCTCTCTAGATACCCTTCTGTCCTCTCTTCTCTCTGGATGCCCTTCTGTTCTCTTCTCTTCCTGAATGCTCTTCTGTCCACTCCTCTCTCAGGATGCCTGTAGGTCTTTTTCTATACCTGGATGACCCCTCTCTTCTCCTATTTACAGATGCCCTTCTGTTCTATCCTCTCTCTGGACGCTCTTCTATTTTATCCTCTCTCTGGATGCCATTCTGTACTCTCCTCTCTCTGGATGCCATCTGTCCACTCCTCTCTCTGGATGCCCATCTGTCTTCTCCTCTCTCTGGATGCCCTTCTGCTCTCTCCTCTCTTTGGATGCCCTTCTGGTCTCTCTGTTTTCTGGATGCCCTTCTGTTCTCTATTCTGTTCTCTCCTTTCTCTGGAAGCCCTTCTGTATTCTCCTCTCTCTGGATTCCCATCTGTCTTCTCCTCTCTTTGGATGCCCTTATGTTCTCTCTCTTTTCTGGATGCCCTTCGGTTCTCTCCTCTCTTTGTATGCCCGTCTGTCTTCTCCTCTCTCTGGATGCTCTTCTGCTCTCTCCTCTCTCCGTATGCCCTTCTGTTTTCTTCTCTCTCTGGATTACCTTGTGTCTTCTCCTCTCTCTGGATGCCATTCTCTCCTCTCCTCTCTATGGATGCCCTTCTGTCTTCTCCTCTCTCTGAATGCCCTTCTGTTCTCTCTCTTTTCTGGATGCCCTTATGATCTCTCCTCTCTCCGTATGGTTTTCTGTTCTTTCCTCTCTATGGATTGCCTTCTGTCTTCTCCTCTCTCTGGATGCCATTCTCTCCTCTCCTCTCTCTGGATGACCTTCTGTCTTCTCCTCTCTCTGGATGCCCTTCTGTTCTCTCCTCTCTCTGGATTCCTTTTATGTCTTCTCTCTCTGGATACCCTTCTGTAATCTCCTCTCTCTAGATGCCCATTTGTCTTCTCCTATCTCCAGATGCCCTTCTGTCTTCTCCTCTTTCTGGATACCCTTCTGTTCTCTGCTCTCTCTACATGCCCTTCTGTCCTCTATTCTCTATGGATGATCTCATGCTCTGTCCTTGCTCTGGATGTTCTTCTGCGTTCTCTGCTCTCTGGATACCATTCTATTCTCTACTCTCCCTGGATGCCCTACTATCTTCTCTGTTCTCTGGGTGGCCTTCTGTTCTCTCCTCTTTGTGGATGTCTTTCTGTCTTCTCCTCTCTCTGGATGCCCTTCTATTCTCTCCTCACTCTGGATGCCCTTCTGACTACTCCTCACCAGGGATGCCCTTCTGTCTCCTCCTCTCTCTGGATGGCTTTCTGTTCTCTCCTCTCTCTGCATCCCTTCTGCCCTCTCCTCTTTCTGGATACCCTTCTGTCCTCTCCTCTCTCTGGATGCCCTTCTGTCCTCTCCTCTCTCTGGATGCCCTTCTGTTCTATCCTCTCTCTGGATTCCCTTTTTGTCTTCTCCTCTCGCAGGATGCCCTTCTCTTCTCTCCTCTCTCGAGATGCCCGTCTGTCTTCTCCTTCCTCTGGATGCCCTTCTGTCCTCACCACTCTCTGGATGCCCTTTGTTCTCTCTTCTCTCTGGATGCCCTTCTGTAATCTCCTCTCTCTGGATGCCCTTCTGTCTTCTCCTCTCTTCCGATGCCTTTCTGTCTTCTCCTCTCTCTGGATGCCCTACCATTCTTTCCTCACTCTAGATTCCCTTCTGTCTTCTCCTCTCTGTGGATGCCCTTCTGCTCTCTCTTCTCACTGGATGTCCTTCTGTCTTCTCCTCTCTCTGAATGCCCTTCTGTCCTCTCCTCTCTCTGGTTGCCATTCTATCCTCTCTTCTCTCTGTATGCCCTTCTGTCTTCTCCTTTCTCCCTATGCCCTTCTTTTCTCTCGTCTCTCCCTATGCCCTTCTGTTTTCTCCACTCTCTGGATGCCCGACAATTTTCTCCCCCTCTAGATACCCTTCTGTATTCTCCTCTCTCCCTATGCCCTTTTGCTCTCTCGTCTCTCCGGCTTCTCTTTTGTTTTCCCCTTTCTCTGGATGCCCTTATATTCTCTCCTCTATTCGGTGCACTTCTGTCTTCTCCTCTCTCTGGATGCCCCTCTGCTCTCTCCTCTCTCTGGATGTGCTTCTGTTCTCTCCTCTCTCTGGATGCCCTTCTGTCTTCTCCTCTAACCGGATGCCCTTCTGCTCTCTCCTCTCTCTGCATGCCCTTCTGTTCTCTCATCTCTCCGGAAGAACTTCTGTCTTCTCCTCTTTCTGGATGCCCTTCTTTTCTTTCCTCTCCCCAGATGCCCTTCTGTCATCTCCTGTCTCAGGATGCCCTTCTGTCTTCTCTTCTCTCTGGATGCCATTCTGATCTCTCCTCTCTCCGGTGGCTCTTCTATCCATTCATCTCTCTGGATGCCCTTCTGTCTTCTCCTCTCTCTGGATGCCCTTATGTTTTCACCTCTCTCTTGATGCTCTTCTGTCCTCTCCTCTCACTGGATGCCCTTCTGTTCTCTCCTCTCTCTGGATTCCCTTTTTGTCTTCTCCTCTCGCTGGATGCCCTTCTCTTCTCTCCTCTCTCTAGATGCCCTTCTGTCCTCTATTCTGTCTGCATGCCTCTCTGTTCTCTTGTCTCTATGGATGCCCTTGTGTGCTCTCCTCTCTCTGGATTCCCTTCTGTCCTTTCCACTCTCTGGATGCCCTTCTGCTCTCTCCTCTCTCTGGATGCCCTTCTGTTCTCTCCTCTCTCCAGAAAAACTTCTGTCTTCTCCTCTTTCTGGATGCCCTTCTTTTCTCTCCTCTCCCAAGACGCCCTTCTGTCTTCTCCTCTCTCTGGATGCCCTTCTGTCCTCTCCTCTCTCCAGATGCCCTTTTGTCTTCTCCTATCTCTGGATGCCCTTCTGTTCTCTCCTCTCTCTGGATTACCTTCTGTCTTCTCCTCTCTGCATGCTGTTTTATCCTCTCCTCTCTCTGGATTCGCTCAGTCACCTCCATTCTCTGAATGCTCTTCTGTTCTCTCCTCTTTCTGGATGCCCTTCTGTTCTCTCCTCTATCTAGATGCCCTTCTGTCTCCTCCACGCTCTGCATGTCCTTCTGTTCTGTCTTCTCTCTGGACAAATTCTGTCTCCTTCTCTATCTGGATGCCCTTCTGTCTTCTGCTATGTCCTGATGCCCTTCTGTCTTCTCCTCTTTCTGGATGCCCTTCTGTACTCTGCAATCTCTAGATACCCTTCTGTCCTCTTCTCTCTCTGGATGCCCTTCTGTTCTCTTCTCTGCCTGGATGCCTTTCTGTCCTCTCCTCTCTCAGGATGCCCTTCTGTCTTCTCTTCTCTCTGGATGCCCTTCTGATCTCTCCTCTCTCCGGTGGCTCTTCTATGCTCTCATCTCTCTGGATGCCCTTCTGTCTTCTCATTTGTCTGGATGCCCTTCTGTTTTCACCTCTCTCTTGATGCTATTCTGTCCTCTCCTCTCACAGGATGCCCTTCTGTTCTCTCCTCTCTCTGGATTCCCTTTTTGTCTTCTCTCACTGGATGACCTTCTCTTCTCTCTCTCTTCTCTAGATGTGCTTCTGTCCTCTATTCTGTGTGCATGCCTCTCTGTTCTCTCGTCTCTCTGGATGCCCTTCTGTGCTCTCCTCTCTCTGGATTCCCTTATGTCCTTTCCTCTCTCTGGATGCCCTTCTGCTCTCGCCTCTCTCTGGATGCCCTAATGTCTTCTCCTTTCTCTGGATGCTTTTCTGTTCTCTCCTCTCTCCGGATGCCCTTCTGTCTTCTCCTCACTCTGGATGCCTTTCTGCTCTCTCCTTTCTCTGGATGGCCTTCTGCTCTCTCCTCTCTCTGGATGCCCTTCTGTTCTCTCCTCTCTCTTGATTCGCTTCTGTCTTCTCCTCTCCCTGCTTGCCGTTTTATCGTCACCTCGCTCTGGATTCTCTCTGTCTTCTCCTTTTCTGAATTCCCTTTTGTTAACTCCTCTTTCTGGATGCCCTTCTGTTCTCTCCTCTATCTAGATGCCCTTCTGTCTCCTCCTCTCTATGTATGACTTTCTGAACTATTTTATGTGGATGCCCTTCTTTCCTCTCCTCTCTCTGCATGCCCTTCTGCTCTGTATTCTCTCTGGAGGAAATTTTGTCTCCTCTCTCTGGACGCCCTTCTGTCTTCTGCTATGTCCTGTTGCACTTCTGTCTTCTCCTCTTTCTGGATGCCCTTCTGTTCTCTGCTCTCTCTAGATACCCTTTTGTCCTCTCCGCTTTCTGGATGCCCTTCTGATCTCTTCTCTCCCTGAATGCCCTTCTGTCCTCTCCTCTCTCAGGATGCCCGTCAGTCCTTTTATACATCTGGATGACTCCTCTCTTCTCCTATTTACGTATTGCCTTCAGTTCTCTCCTCTCTCCGGATGCCCTTCTGTCTTCTAAACTCTCTAGATGCCCTTCTGTTCTCTCCTTTCTACAGATGCCCTTCTGTCCTCTCCTCTCTCAGGAAGCACGTCGGTCATTTTCTACATCTGGATGCCTCCTCTCTTCTACTATTTACGGATGCCCTTCTGTTCTCTCCTCTCTCTGGACGCCCTTTTGTTTTATCCTTTCTTTGTATGCCCTTCTGTACTCTTTTCTCTATGGATGCCCTTCTGTCCACTCCTCTTTCTGGATGCCTATCTGTCTTCTCCTCTCTCTGGATGCCCTTCTTGTCTCTCCTCTCTCTGAATGTCCTTCTGTTCTCTCCTCTATCCAGATGCCCTTTTGTATTCTCCTCTCTCGGGATTCCCTTCTGTCTTCTCCTCTCTTTGGATGCCCTGCTGTTCTCTGTTCGCTCTAGATTGCCTTCTGTCTTCTCCTCTCACTGGATGTCCTTCTGTCCTCTCCTCTCTCTGGATGCCCTTCTGTTTTTCCTCTCTTCAGATGCCCTTCTGTCACCTTCCCTCACTGGATGTCCTTCAGTCTTCTGCTCTCTCTGAATGCCCTTCTGATCTCTCCCTTTTCTGGATTCTCTTCTGTTCTCTCATTTCCCTAGATGCCGTTCTGTTCAATCCTCTATTGGGATGCACCTTCTTCACTCTCCTCTCTCTGGATGCCCTTCTGTCCTCTCCTCTCTCTGGTTGCCATTCTACCTTCTCCTCTCTCTGTATGCCCTTCTGTCTTCTCCTTTCTCCCTATGCCCTTCTTTTCTCTCATCTCTCCTGATGCCCTTCGGTTTTCTCCACTCTCTGGATGCCCGACAATTTTCTCCTCACTCTAAATACCCTTCTGTATTCTCCTCTCTCCCTATGCCCTTCTATTCATCTCTCCAGGTTCCCTACGGTCTTCTCTTTTCTCTAGATGCCCTTATGTTCCCTCCTCTCTCCGGATGCCTGTTCTGTCTTCTCCTCTCTCTGGAAGCCCTTCTGCTCTCTCCTCTTTCTGGATGCACTTCTGTTCTCTCCTCTCTCCAGATGCCCTTCTGTCTTCTCCTCTAAACGGATGCCTTTCTGCTCTCTCCTCTCTCTGGATGCCCTTCTGTTCTCTCATCTCTCCAGATGCCCTTCTGTCTATTCCTCTCTCTGTATGCCCTTCTCTGATCTCCTCTCTCTCTCTGGATGCCCTTCTGTCTTCTCCTCTCTCCCTATGCCCTTCTGATCTCTCCTCTCTCTGGGGGCTCTTCTATCCTCTCATCTCTCTGGATGCCCTTCTGTCTTCTCCTCTCTCTGGATGCCCTTCTGTTTTCACCTCTCTCTGGATGCCCTTCTGTCCTCTCCTCTCACTGGATGCCCTTCTGTTCTCTCCTCTCTCTGGATTCCCTTTTTGTATTCTCCTCTCGCTGGATGCCCTTCTCTTCTCTCCTCTCTCTAGATGCCCTTCTGTACTCTATTCTGTCTGGATGCCTCTCTGTCCTCTGGTCTATATGGATGCCCTTGTGTGCTCACCTCTCTCTGGATTCCCTTCTGCCCTCTCCTCTCTCTGGATGCCCTTCTGCTCTCTCCACTCTCTGGATGCCCTTCTGTCTTCTCCTTTCTCTGCATGCTTTTCTGTTCTCTCCTCTCTCCGAATGCCCTTCTGTCTTCTCCTCTCTGTGGATGCCCTTCTGCTCTCTCCTCTCTCTGGAGGCCCTCATGTTCTCTCCTCTCTCTGGATGCCCTACTGTCTTCTCCTTTTTCTGGAATCTTTTTTGCTCTCTCTTCTCTCTGGAAGCCCTTCTGTCTTCTCCTCCCTCTGGATGCCCTTCTGTCCTCTCTTCTCTCTGGATGCCCTTCTGTCTTCTCCTCTCTCCCTATGCCCTTCTGTTCTCTCATCTCACCGGCTTCCATTCTGTCTTCTTCTCTTTCTGGATGCATTTCTGTTTTCTCCTCTCTCCGAATGACCTTCTGTATTCTCCTATCTCTGGATGCCCTTCTGTTCTCTCCTCTCTCTGGATGCCCTTCTGTTCTCTCCTCTCTCTGGAATCCCTTCTGTCTTCATCTCCCTCTGCATGCTGTTTTATCATCTCCTCACTCTGGATTCGCTCTGTCTTCTCCTTCTCTGAATGTTCCTCTGTTCTCTCCTCTTTCTGGATGCCCTTCTGTTCTCTTCTCTATCTAGATGCCCTTCTGTCTTCTCCTCTCTCTGCATGCCCTTCTGATCTCTCCAGTGGCTCTTCTATCCTCTCCTCTCTGGATGCCCTTCTGTTCTCTCTTCTCTCTGGATGCCCATCTGTCTTCTCCTCTTTCTGGAAGCCCTTCTGCTCTCTCCTCACTCTGGATGCCTTTCTGTTCTCTCCTTTCTCCGGATGTCCTACTGTCTTCTCTTCTCTCTGGATGCCCTTTTACTCTCTCCTCTCACTGGATACCCTTCTGGTTTCTCCTCCCTCTGGATTCCCTGCTGTCTTCTCCTCTCTGTTGATGACCTTCAGTTCTCTCCTCTTTCTGGATGCCCTTCTGTTCTCTCCTCTCTCCTGATGCCCTATTGTCTTCTCCTCTCTGTGGATGCCCTTCTGGTCTCTCCTCTCTCAGGATGCCCCTCTGTCCTGTCTTCTCTCTGATTGCCCTTCTGTTCACTTCTCTCCCTGGATGCCCTTCTGTCCTCTCCCCTATCCACATGCCCTTTTGTCCTCTTCTCTCTCTGGATGCCCTTCTGTCTTCTCCTCTCTCGGGATGACCTTCATTTCTCTCCTCACTCTGGATAACCTTCTGTCTTCTCCTGTCTCTGAATGCCCTTCTGTTCTCTCCTCTCACTGGATGTCCTTCTCTCCTCTCCTCTCACTGAATGCCCTTCTGTCCACTTCTGTCTCTGTATGTCGTCAGTCTTCTGCTCTCTTTGGTTGCCATTCTGTTCTCTTTTCTTTCTGGATTCTCTTCTGTTCTTTCCTCTCTCTGGAATCCTTTCTCTCTTCTCCTTGCTTTGGATGCCCTTCTGTTCTCTCCTCTTTCTGGATGCCCTTCTGTTCTCTCCTCTCTCTAGATGCCCTTCTGTCTTTTCCTCTCTCTAGATGCCCTTGTATTATCTCCTCTCTCTGGATTCCATTCTGTCCTCTCCTCTTTCTGGGTTCTCTTCTATTCTCTTCTCTCTGGATAACCTTTTGTTTTTTCTTTTCTCTGGATACCCTTCTGTCTTCAACTCTCTGTGGATGCCCATCTGTCTTCTCCTTTCATGGGATGACTTTCTGTTCTCTCCTCTCTCTGGCTGCTCTTCTGTCCTTTCCTCTCTCTGGTAACCCTTCTGTCTTCTTATTTCTCTGGTTCCCTTTCTGTTCTCTTCTCTCTCTGAAAGCCCTTCAGTCCTCTCCTATCTCTGGATGCCCTTCTTGTTTCTCTTCCCTCTGGATGCCCCTCTTTTCTCTTCTCTCTACGTAAGTTCTTCTGTCCTCTCCTCTCTCTGGATGTCCTTCTGTCTTCTATTCTCTATGAATGCTCTTCTGTTCTCTCCTCTCTCTAGATTCCCTTCTGTCTTCTCCTCTCTCTGAATGCCCTTCTAGTCTCTCCTCTTTCTGGCTCCCTTCTGTCCCCCCCTCTCTCTGGCTACCCTTCTGTCCTCTCCTCTCTCTGGATGCTCTTTTGTACTCTCCTCTCTGTTGATACCCTTCTGTTCTCTCCTCTCTCTGGAAGCCCTTCTGTATTCTCCTCTCTCTGGATGCCCTTGTGTCCTCTTCTCTTTCTGGATGCCCTTCAGTTCTCTCCTCTCTCTAGATGCTCTTCTGTTTTCTTCTCTTTCTGATGCCCTACTGTCCACTTTTCTATCTGGATACCCTTTTGTCTTTTCCTCTCTCCGAATGCTCTTCTGTTCTCTTCTCTCTCTGGATTCCCTTATGTTTTCTCCTCTCTCTGGATGCCCTTCTGTTCTCTCCTATTTCTGGATGCCCTTCTGTTCTCTCCTCTCGTCGGATGCCCTTCTGTCTTTTCCTCTCTCTGGATGCACTTCTCCCCTATCCTATCACTGGATGACCTTTGTTCTCTCATCTCTCCGGATGCCCTTCTGTCTTCTCCTCTCTTTGGATGCCCATCTATTCTCTCCTCATTCTGGATGCCCTTCTCTTCTCTCCTCAATTCAGATGCCCTTCTGTCTTCTCCTCCCTCTGGATGCCCTTCGGCTCTCTCCTCTCTCTTTAGTCCCTTCTGATCACTCCTCTCTGCGGATGCCCTTCTGCCTTCTCCTCACTCTGGATGGCTCTCTGTTCTCTCATCTCTCTGGATGAACTTCTGTCCTCTCCTCTTTTTGGATGTTCTTCTGCTCTCTCTTCTCTCTGGATGCCCATCTGTCCTGTCCTCTCTTCTGGATGCCCTTCTGTCTTCTTCTCTGTCTGGACTCCTTTCAGTTCTCTCCTCACTCTCAATTCCCCCTTTGTGTTCTCCTCTCTATGGATGCCCTTCTGTTCTCTCCTCTCTCTAGATGCCCTTCTGTCCTCTATTCTCTCTGGATGCCCTCAGGTATCACGTTGCTATAGATGCCCTTCTGTCCTCTCCTCTCTCTCGATTCCCTTCAGTCCTCTCCTCTCTCTGGATGTCCTTCTGTCTTCTCCTTTCCTCTGATGCCCTTCTGTTCTCTACTCTCTAAGGATACCCTTCTCTCTCCTCCTCTGTCTGGATTCTCTTTTGTTCTCCCCTCTCTCTGGATTCACTTCTGTTCTCTCATCTCTCTTGATGCCATTTTGTCCTCTCCTCTATCTGCATGTCCTTCTGTCCTCTCTTCTTCCTGTATGCCCTTCTGCTCTTTTTTCTCTCTGGATGCCCATCTGTCCACGTCTCATCTCTCTGTATGCCCTTCTGTCATCTCCTCTCTCTGGATGCCCTTCTGTTCTCTCCTCTTTTTGGATTCCCTTCTGTCTTCTGCCCTCTGGATGACCTTCTGCTCTCTTGTCTCTCTGGATGCCCTTCTGTTATCTTCTCTATTGATGCCCTTCTGTCCTCTCCTCTCTATGGATGCCCTTCTGTTCTCTCCTCTCTCCCTATGCTCTTCTTTTCTCCCCTCTCAGTGGATGCCCTTCTGTCCTCTCCTCTCTCTGGATGCCTTTCTGTCCTCTACTCTCACTGGATGCAATTCTGTCCTCTCCTCTCTCTGGATGCCCTTCTGTCTTGTCATCTCTCCCTATGCCCTTCAGTCCTCTTCTCTCTCAGGATGTCCTTGAGTCTTCTGCTCTCTCTGGATGGGCTTCTGATCTCTCCTCTTTCTGTATTCTCTCCTGTTATATCATTTCTCTGGATGCACTTCTGTTCTCTCTTCTCTCGGGATGTCCTTTTTTACTCTCCTCTCTCTGGATACACTTCTGTCTTCTCCTTTCTCTTAATGCCCTTCTGTACTCTCCTCTCTCTGAATTCCCTTCAGTTTTCTCCTCTCTTTGGATGCTCCTCTGTTCTCTCCTCTTTCTGGATGGCTTTCTGTTCTCTCCTCGCTCCAGATGCCCTTCTGTCTTCTCCTCCCTCTGGATACCCTTCTGCTCTCTCCTCTCTCTTTAGTCCCTTCTGATCACTCCTCTCTGCGGATGCCCTTCTGCCTTCTCCTCACTCTGGATGGCTCTCTGTTCTCTCATCTCTTTGGATGAACTTCTGTCCTCTCCTCTTTTTGGATGTTCTTCTGCTCTCTCTTCTCTCTGGATGCCCATCTGTCCTGTCCTCTCTCTGGATGCCCTTCTGTCTTCTTCTCTGTCTGGACTCCTTTCGGTTCTCTCCTCACTCTCAATTCCCCCTTTGTGTTCTCCTCTCTATGGATGCCCTTCTGTTTTCTCCTCTCTCTAGATGCCCTTCTGTCCTCTATTCTCTCTGGATGCCCTCAGGTATCACGTTGCTATAGATGCCCTTCTGTCCTCTCCTCTCTCGATTCCCTTCAGTCCTCTCCTCTCTTTGGATGCCCTTCTGTCTTCTCCTTTCCTCCGATGCCCTTCTGTTCTCTACTCTCTAAGGATACCCTTCTCTGTCCTCCTCTGTCTGGATTCTCTTTTGTTCTCCCCTCTCTCTGAATTTACTTCTGTTCTCTCCTCTATCTGGATGCCCTTCTGTCCTCTCTTCTTCCTGTATGCCCTTCTGCTCTCTTTTCAATCTGGATGCCCATCTGTCTACTTCTTTCTCTCTCTCTGTATGTCCTTCTGTCATCTCCTGTCTTCTTCTCTGTCTGGACTCCCTTCGGTTCTCTCCTAACTCTCAATTCCCCCTTTGTGTTCTCCTCTCTATGGATGCCCTTCTGTTCTCTCCTCTCTCTAGATGCCCTTCTGTCCTCTATTCTCTCTGAATGCCCTCAGGTATCACGTTGCTATAGATGCCCTTCTGTCCTCTGCTCTCTCTCGATTCCCTTCAGTCCTCTCCTCTCTCTGGATGCCCTTCTGTCTTCTCCTTTCCTCCGATGCCCTTCTGTTCTCTACTCTCTAAGGATACCCTTCTCTCTACTCCTCTGTCTGGATTCTCTTTTGTTCTCCCCTCTCTCTGGATTCACTTCTGTTCTCTCCTCTCTCTGGATGCCCTTTTGTCCACTCCTCTATCTGGATGCCCTTCTGTCCTCTCTTCTTCCTGTATGCCCTTCTGCTCTCTTTTCTCTCTGGATGCCCATCTGTCTACTTCTCTCTCTCTCTCTGTATGTCCTTCTGTCATCTCCTTTCTCTGGATGCCCTTCTGTTTTCTCCTCTCTTTGAATTCCCTTCTGTCTTCTCCTCTCTGGATGACCCTCTGCTCTCTTGTCTCTCTGGATGCCCTTCTGTTATCTTCTCTCTTGATGCCCTTTTCTCCTCTCCTCTCTTTGCATGCCCTTCTCTTCTCTCCTCTCTCCCTATGCTCTTCTGTTCTCCCCTCTCAGTGGATGCACTTCTTTCCTCTCCTCTCTCTTGATGCCCTTCTGTCTTCTCCTCTTACTTGATGCCCTTCTGTTCTCTACTCTCTTCGGATGCATTCTGTCTTCTCCTCTCTCTTGATGCCCTTCTCCTCTCTCTTATCACTGGATGCCCTTCTGTTCTGTCCCCTCTCCGGATGCCCTTCTGTCTTCTCCTCTCTCAAGATCCCCTTATGCTCTCTCCTCTCTCTGTATGCCCTTCAGTCCTCTCCTCTTTCTGGATGTTCTTCTGCTCTTTCCTCTCTCCGGATAACCTTCTGCGTTCTCCTCAATCTGGATGGCTTTCTGTTCTCTCCTCTCTCTGGACGCCCTTCTGTGCTCTCCTCTTTATGGATGTTCTTCTGCTCTCTCCTCTCTCTGGATGCCAATCTGTCCTGTCCTCTCTATGAATGCCCTTCTGTCTTCTTCTCACTCTGGATGCCTTTCGGTTGTCTCATCACTCTCAATTCCCTCTTTGTGTTCTCCTCTCTCTGGATGCCCTTCTGTTCTCTTTTATCTCTAGATGCCCTTCTGTCCTCTATTCTATCTGTATGCCCTCTGTTCTCTCGTCACTCCAGATGCCCTTCCCTCCTCTCCTTTGTCTCGATTCCCTTCAGTCCTCTCCCCTCTCTGGATGCCCTTCTGTCCTGTCCCCTCTCCGGATGCCCTTCAGTCTTCTCTTTTCTCTTAATGCCCTTCTGTACTTTCCTCTCTCTGGATGCCCTTTTGTCCTCTCCTCTCCCATGATACCCTTCTGTTCTCTCCTCTCTCTGGATGCCCTACTTTTCTCTCATATTTCTGGATGCACTTCTGTCCTTTATTCTGGCTGAACGCCCTTTTGTTCCCTTCTCTATCCAGATGCCCTTCTGTCCTCTCCTCTTTCTGGATGCCCTACTGTTCTATCCTCTCTCTGGATGCCATTCTGTCTTCTCCTTTCTCAAGATGCCCTTCTGCTCTCTTGTCTCTCTGTATGCCCTTCTGTCCTCTTTTCTCTCTGGATGCCCTTCTGTTCTTTCTTCTCTCCATATGCCCTTCTGCCATCTCCTCACTCTGGAGAGCTTTCTGTTCTCTTTTCTCTCTGGATGCCCTTCTGTCCTCTCTTCTTTATGGATGTTCTTCTGCTCACTCCTCTCTCTCTCTCTCTGGATGCCCATTTCTCCTGTCCTCTCTCTGAATGCCCTTCTGTCTTCTCCTCTCTCTAGATGCCTTTCAGTTGTCTCCTCACTCTCGTTTCCCTCTTTGTGTTCTCCTCTCTCTGGATGCCCTTCTGTCCTCTCCTCTTTATGGATGTTCTTCTGCTCTCTCCTTTCTCTAGATGCCCATCTGTGCTGTCCTCTTTCTGAATGCGCTTCTGTCTTCTCCTCTCTCTGGATGCCTTTTGGTTGTCTCATCACTCTCGGTTCCCTCTTTGTGTTCTCCTCTCTCTGGATGCACTTCTGTTCTCTCCTCTCTCTAGATGCCCTTCTGTCCTCTATTCTCTCTGGATGTCCCTGATCTCTCATCGCTCCAGATGCCACTCTGTCCTGTCCTATCTCTCGATTCTCTTCGGTCCACTCCCCTCTCTGAATGCCCTTCTGTCCTGTCCCCTCTCCGGATGCCCTTCAGTCTTCTCCCCTCTCTGGATGCCCTTCTGTTCTCTCCTCTCTCCTGATGCTGTTCTGTTATCTTCTCTCTGGATGCTCTTCTGTCCTCCCCTCTATTTGGATGCCCTTCTTTTCTCTCCTTTCTCCCTATGCTCTTCTCTTCTCCCCTCTCTGTGGATATCCTTTTGTCCTCTCCTCTCTCTGGATGCCCTTCTTTTCTCTCCTCTCACTGGATGCAATTCTGTCCTCTCCTCTCTCTGGATGCCCTTCTGTCCTCTCCTCTTTCTGGATGCCCTTCTGTTCTCTCCTCCCTTCGGATGCCCTTCTGCCTTATCCTCACTCTGGATGGATTTCTGTTCTCTCCTCTCTCTGGATTCCCATCTGTCCTGTCCTCTCTCTGAATGCCCTTCTGTCTTCTCCTCTCTCTGGAAGCCTTTCGGGTGTCTCCTCACACTCATTTCCCTCTTTGTGTTCTCCTCTCTCTCCATGCCCTTCTGTTCTCTCCTCTCTCTAGATGCACTTCTGTCCTCTATTCTCTCTGGATGCCCTCTGTTCTCTCATCGCTCCAGATGCCCTTCTGTCCTCTCCTCTCTCTCGATTCCCTTCAGTCCTCTCCTCTCTCTGGATGCCCGTCAGTCTTCTCCTTACTCTTAATGCCCTTCTGTACTCTCCTCTCTCTGGATGCCCTTTTGTCCTCTCCTCTCTCATGATACCCTTCTGTCCTCTCCTCTCTCTGGATGCCCTTCTGTTCTCATATATCTCTGGATGCCCTTCTGTCCTTTCCTCTCTCTAAGCGCCCTTTTGTTCTCTCCTCTCTCCAGATGCCCTTCTGTCTTCTCATCTCTCTGGATGCCCTTCTGCTCTCTCCTCCCTCTGGATGCCGTTCTGTCCTCTAATCCCTCTGGATGCATTTCTGTCTTCTCCTCTCCCTTGATTCCGTTTTGTTCTCTCCTCTCTCTGGATGCCCTTCTGTTCTCTCCTCTCTCTGGATGTCCTTCTGTACTCTCCTCTTCCTTGATGCCCTTCTGTTCTCTCCTCTCTCCAGATGCCCTTCTGCCTTCTCCTCACTCTGGATGGCTTTCTGTTCTCTCCTTTCTCTAGATGCCCTTCTGTCCTCTCCTCTTTTTGGATGCCCTTCTGCTCTCTCTTCCCTCTGGATGCCCATCTGTCCTGTCCTCTCTCTGAATGCCCTTCTGTCTTCTCTAACTGGACGCCTTTCGGTTCTCTACTCACTCTCGATTCCCTCTTTGTGTTCTCCTCTCTCTGGATGCCCTTCTGTTCTCTCCTCTCTCTAGATGCTCTTCTGTCCTCTATTCTCTCTGGATGCCCTCTGTTATCTCGTTGCTATAGATGCCCTTCTGTCCTCTCCTCTCTCTCTCAATTCCCTTCAGTCCTCTCCTCTCTCCGGATGCACTTCTGTCTTCTCCTTTCTCCCGATGCCCTTCTGTTCTCTCCTCACTAAGGATGCCCTTCTGTCTCCTCGTCTCTCTGTATGCCCTTTTGTTCTCCTCTCTCTCTGGATGCCTGTTTGTCCTCTCATCTCTCTGGATGCCCTTCTGGTCTTTCTTCCCTCTGGATGCCCTTCTGTTCTCTTCTCCCTCCATAAGTTCTTCTGTCCTCTCCTTTCTCTTAATGCCCTTCACTATTTTCCTCTCTTTGAATGCCCTTCTGTTCTCTCCTCTCTCTTGATGCTCTTTTGTCCTCTCCTCTCTCTTGATACCCTTCTGTTCACTCCTCTCTCTAGATGCCCTTCTGTATTCTCCTCTCTCTGGATGCCCCTGTATCCTCTTCTCTCTCTGGATGCCCTTCAGTTCTCTCCTCTATCTGGATGCCCTTCTGTTCTCTTGTTTTCGATGCACTACTGTCCACTCCTCTCTCTGGATACCCTTCTGCCTTTTCCTCTCTCAGAATGCCCTTCTGTTCTCTCCTCTCTCTGGATGCCCTTCTATTCTCTTCTCTTTCCGATGCCCTACTGTCCACTCCTCTCTCTGGATACCCTTCTGTCTTTTCCTCTCTTGGAATACCCTTTTGTTATCTCCTCTCTCTGGATGCCCTTCTATACTCTTCTCTTTCCGATGCCCTACTGTCCACTCGTCTCTCTGGATACCCTTCTGTCTTTCCCTCTCTCCAAATGCCCTTCTGTCCTCTCCTCTCTCCGAGTGCCCTTCTGTACTCTCCTCTCTCTGGATTCCCTTCAGTCTTCTCCTCTCTTTGGATGCCCTTCTCTTCTCTCCTCTCTCCGGATGCCCTTCTGTCTTCTCCTTTTTCTGGATGCCCTTCTGTTCTCTCCTCTCTTCGGATGCCCTTCTGTCTTCTCCTCTCTCTAGATGCCCTTCTGTTCTCTCCTCTAGCCGGATGCCCTTCTGCATTCTTCTCACTCAGAATGGCTTTCTGTTCTTTCATCACTCTGGATAAACTTTTGTCCTCTCCTCTTTTTGGATGTTCTTCTGCTCTATCTTCTCTCTGGATGCCCATCTGTCCTGTCCTCTCTCCAATGCCCTTCTGTCTTCTCTTCTCTCTGGACGCCATTTTCAGTTCTCTCCTCACTCTCGATTCCCTCTTTGTGTTCTCCTCTCTCTGGATGCCCTTCTGTTCTCTCCTCTCTCTAGATGCCCTTCTGTCCTCTATTCTCTCTTGATGCCCTCTGTTATCTCGTCGCTATAGATGCCCTTCTGTCCTCTCCTCTCTCTCGATTCCCTTCAGTCCTCTCCTCTCTCTGGATACACTTCTGTCATCTCCTTTCTCCCGATGCCCTTCTGTTCTCTCCTCTCTAAGGATGCCCTTCTGTCTCCTCGTCTCTCTGGATGCCGTTTTTTTCTCCCCTCTCTCTGGATTCACTTCTGTTCTCTCCTCTCTCTGGATGCCATTCTGTTCTCTCCTCTCTCTGAATCCCCTTCTGTCTTCTCTTCTTCCTGGATGCCATTCTGCTCTCTTTTCTCTCTGGATGCCCATCTGTCCTCTTCTCTCTCTGTGTATGCCCTTCTGTCTTCTCCTCTCTCTGGATGCCCTTTTGTCCTCTCCTCTCTCTTGATACACTTCTGTTCTCCCCACTCTCTGGATGCCCTTCTGTATTCGCCTCTCTCTGGATGCCCTTGTGTCCTCTTCTTTCTCTGGATACCCTTCTGTTCTCTCCTCTCTCTGGATGCCCTTCTGTTCTCTTCTCTTTCTGATGCCCTTCTGTCCACTCCTCTCACTGGATCCCCTTCTGTCTTTTCCTCTCTCAGAATGCCCTTTTTCTCTCTCCTCTCTCTGGATTCCCTTCAGTCTTCTCCTCTCTTTTGTTGCCGTTCTGTTCTCTCCTCTCTCGCGATGGCCTTCTGTCTCTCCTCTAACCTGATGCCCTTCTGTTGTCTCCTTTTTCTGGATGCTCTTCTGTACTCTCCTCTCTTCGGATGCGATTCTGTCTTCTCCTGTCTCTGGATGCCCTTCTCCTCTCTCTTATCACTGGATGCCCTTCTGTTCTCTTCTCTCTCCGGATGCCCTTCTGTCTTCTCCTCTCTCAAGATGCCCTTCTGCTTTCTCCTCTCTCTGTATGCCCGTCTGTCCTCTCGTCTTTCTGGATGCCCTTCTGTTCTATCCTCTCTCAGGATGCCCTTCTGCCTTTTAATCACTTTGGATGGCTTTCTGTTCTCTCTTATCTCTAGATGCCCTTCTGTCCTCTCCTCTTTTTGGATGTTCTTCTGCTCTCTCCTCTCTATGGATGCCCATCTGTCCTGTCCTCTCTCTGAATGCCCTTCTGTATTCTTCTCTGTCTCTGGATGACTTTCGGTTGTCTCCTCACTCTTGATTCCCTCTTTGTGTTCTCCTCTCTGGATGCCCTTCTGTTCTCTCCTCTCTTTGGATTCCCTTTTGTCTTCTCCTCCCTCTGGATGCCCTTCTGCTCTGTTTTCTCTCTGGATGCCCATCTGTCCTCTTCTCTCTCTCTGTATGCCCTTCTGTCTTTTCCTCTCTCTGGATGCCCTTCTGTTCTCTCCTCTATTTGGATTCTCTTCTATGTTCTCCTCCCTCTGGATGCCATTCTGTCCTCTCCTCTTTCTGGATTCTCTTCAGTTCTCTTCTCTCTAGATGACCTTCTGTTCTTTCTTCAGTCCGAATGCCCTTCTGTCCTCTCCTCTCTATGGATGCCCTTCTGTCTTTTCCTCACTCTGGATGGCCTTCTGTTCTCTCCTCTCTCTAGATGCCCTTCTGTCCTCCTCCATGAATGTCCTTCTGTTCTCTCCTCTCTATGGAGGCCGTTCTGTTCTGTCTTTTCTCTAGATGCCATTTGTCTTCTCCTCTCTCTGGAATGCTTTCTGTTCTCTCCTCTCTCTGGATCACTTCTGTCCTCTCCTCTCACTGGATTCTCTTCCTCAGACTCCTCTCTCTGGATGCCCTTCTGTCCTCTCCTCTCTCTGGATGCCTTTCTGCACTCTCCTCTCTCTGGATGTCCTTCTGTCCTCTCCTCTCTGTGGATGCCCTTCTGTCCTCCCCTCTCTCTGAATT
>NW_023045203.1:161605-185477 GCF_011762505.2 Arvicanthis niloticus | reverse complement strand
GATTGGCTGTTCGCTCACCACCCAATATTACCCCTCGGATAGGCCAGTGACTTTTTCTGCCTAGCAGCCTCGCAGAATAATTGTTTACTGCTGGGGAAACACGAGGCCAAAGTCATCTTGAAAAATGCAAATGTGTAGCCACTGAAACAGCGGCTCACTACAAGAACAGAAGGGCATCCAGAAAGAGGAGATAACAGAAGGGCATCCAGAGAGAGGAGAGGACAGAAGGGCATCTAGAGAGTGGAAAGGGCAGAAGGAGATTCCGTAAGAAGAGAGAACAGAAGGGCATCCAGAGAGATGTGGGAACAGGAGAGAATCCAGAAAGAGGAGAGTACAGAAACCCACCCAGAGAGAGCAGAAGACTGAAGGACCTCAAGAGAGAAGATGACCGAAGGGCATCCGGAGAGAGGAGAAGACAGAAGATCATACAGAGAGGAGAGGACAGAATGGCACCCAGTGATACGAGAGAACAGAAGGGAATCTAGAGAGAGGAGAAGACAGAAAGATATTCAGAGTGAGGAGAGGAAAGAAGGGCATCCAGAGAGAGGAGAGGACAAAAGGACATCCATGGAGAGGAGAGGTCAGAAGGGCATCCACAGAGAGGAGAGAACAGACGGGCATGCAGAGAGCAGAGAAAAAAGAAGGGCATCCAGAGAGAGTAGAGAATAGAACGATATCCAGAGAGCATAGAAGACAGAGGGGCATCCAGAGAAAAGAGAAGACAGAAGTGCATCCAGTGAGAGGAGAGAACAGAAGGTCATCCAGAGAGAGGAGAAGACAGAAGGGCATCCAGAGTGAAGAGAAGACAGAAGAGCATCCAGAGAGAGGAGAGATCAGAAGGTCATCCAGATAGAGGAGAAGACAAAAGGGCATCCACAGAGAGGACAGAAGGGCATCTCGGGAGTGGAAAGAACAGATGGGCATCCAGAGGAGGAGAAGACAGAAGGGCATCCGGAAAGAGGAGAGAACAGAAGGTCATCCAGAGAGAGGAGACAACACACCATCATTCATAGTGATGAAAAGACAGAAGGGCATCCAGAGAGGGGAGAAGACAGAAGGGCATCCAGAGAGATGACTGAACAGAAGAGCATCTGGAGAGTGCAGGTATCAGAAGGGCATACAGAGAGAGGAGAGGACAGAAGGGCATCCAAAGAGAAGAGAACAGAAGGCCATCCAGAGAGATGATGAGACATAAGGTCATCCAGAGAGAGGAGACAACAGAAGGTCATCCATAGTGATGAAAAGACAGAAGGGCATCTAGAGAGAGAAGAGAACAGAAGGGCATCCAGAGAGATGCGAGGACAGAAAGGCATGTAGAGAGAGGAGAAGACAGAATGGCATCCATAGATAGGTGAAAACAGAAGGGCATCCAGAGACAGGAGATGACTGAAGGGCATCCAGAAAGATGACTGGACAGAAGAGCATCCTGAGAATGCAGAGATCAGAAGGTAATCCAGAGAGAGGGGAAGGCAGAAGGACATCCAGAGAGAGGAGTGGACAGAAGAGCATCCAGATAGAGGAAAGAACAGAAGGGCATCCAGAGAGAGGAGAAGACAGAAGGGCATCTGGATAGAGGAGAGAACTGAAGGTCATCCATAAAGAGGAGACAACAGACAGTCATCCAGAGAGACGAAAAGACAGAAGGGCATCCAAAGAAATGAGAGAACAGAAGGGCTTCTAGAGATAGGAGAAGAAAGAAGAACATCCAGAGAGAGGAGAAGACAGAAGGCCATTCAAAGCGAGGAGAGTACACAAGGGCATCCAGAGAGACGAGAGAACAGGAGATCATCTAGAGAGAGAAGAGAACAGAAGGGCAACCAGAGATATGAGAGGACAGAAAAAAAATTCAGAGAGGAGAGCACAGAAGGGCATGCAGAGAGTGGAGAGTACAAAAGGGAAGCAAGTGAGAGGAGAGGACAGAAGGGCATCCAGAGAGAGGAGAGTACAGAAGGGCATCTAGAGAAAGAAGACAACAAAAGGACATCCAGAGAGTGAAGATGACAGAAGGGCATCCAGAGAGAGGAGAGACCAGAAGGGCATGCAGAGAGAGGAGAATACAGAAGGGCATCCACAGAGAGGAGAGAATAGAAGAGAATCCAGAGAGAGGAGAATAGAGAAGGGCATCCAGAATTAAGAGAATACAGAAGAGCATCCAGAGTGAGGAGAGATCAGACGGTCATTCAGAGAGAGGAGAAGACAGAAGGAAATACAGAGCATGGAGAAGACAGAAGGGCATTCAGAGAGAAGAGAGAGCAGAAGGGTATCCAGAGCTGTGAGAGGTCTGGAGAGCCTCCATAGAGAGAAGAGAAGAAAAAGGCAACCAGAAAGATTAGAGGACAAAAGGAAATTCAGGGAGAGAAGAGGAGAGAAGGGCATCCAAGATAGGAGAGTGCAGAAGTACATCCAGAGAGATGAGAGGACAGAAGGGCATCCAGAGAGAGGAGAGAACCTAAGGGCATACAGAAAGATGAGAGTACAGGAGAACATCCATAGAGATAAGAGAACAGAAAGGCAAAGAGAGATATTAAAGGACAGAAGGGAAACCAGAGAGAAAAGAGGACAGAATGGCATCCAAGAGAGGAGAGAACAGAATGGCATCCAGAGAGAGAAGAGGACAGAAGGGCATCCAGAGAGGGGAGAAGACAGAAGGGCATCCAGAGAGAGGAGAGAACATAAGTGCATCCAGATAGAGAAGACAGAATGCATCCATAGAGAGGAGATTACAGAAGGGCATCCACAGAGAAAAGAAAAGAAGGGCATCCTAAGAGAGGAGAAGACAGAACGGCATCCAGATGGAGGAGAGGACAGAAAGGCATTCGGATAGAGGAGAGAACAGGAGGGCATCCAGAAAGAGAAGAGACAGAAGGGCATCCAGAGACAAGAGAGGAAAGAAGGGCATCCAGAGAGAGGAGAGGACAGAAGAGCATCCAGAGAGGTCAGAAGACAGAAGGTCATCCATGTTGGGCCTTGGACGTGGTAACTCCATTTAACCTGTTACCTTCAGTCACATAGGGCACAGGTAGAGGGCATGATTAACAAGTCTCTACCTCCAGAGATTTAAATATTAATGAATTATCAAAAGGCCAGAGGCGTAGCTAATTAAGTTATTCCCTCCCCTTTTTCCTTCCCTATAAAATGAGAGTCCCCTTGCCTTTGGGGGGGAAGCGCATACCACTTGCGTCCATTCACCATGCCATGAACAATAAAAGCTTTGGAAAATCGGACTCCAAGTGTCCATGGTTTCTCCACCTGATTCCCAGCTTTTGGAACTTTGGAACCTTGCCGAATGCAGCCACCGGCCCGCCCACCTACAGCTGCATGAATGTGGGATCCTCAGCTGGCAGTGCGTGAAGCCTACCCGGGACCCTGATGCCAGACTGTCCTGGGACTCTGCCGCCGGACTCACTCCCCCCACCCGCCAGATTTCTTCCCCACAACTGGCGCCACCAACATGGGGGCACGACCACCCATACGTTTACAAGAATCATCCTGGCTGAATCTGCTAAGCAAGTATACTTCCTGCGAGATGTGATACTAAGTCTCTCGGTCCTCTCTCAGCACGCGCGCCCCGCGAGCGAGCTCCCTGCCTCCATTCTGCCAGAGTTTCAAGACCCCAGATAGAGGCCAATCTCGGCGTATGGATCTGCTGCCATGCGACCCCCACATTCTCCCATTTTCGCGCCCACCCATCGCCGAAGCTTGGGCCCAAAACGGAGATTTCCCACCAAGAGACTCCTACCGCAGAGTCTGCTTTGCACACTGTGAGTGCCCTGCTTAGCGCCTACTCCTCTACAATAGCCCTATCTCTGACAAAGGACGGTGCAAACCAGCGACAGAGATCCACACTCGTGCACCCATGCATGGGCCTCATTGTTTCCCACAGGTGGTGGACTACGTGCGCAGAGCCAGCTCTGCAAGCGCCCCCTGCTGGTGTCTGCAAAAACCATGAGTAACATCTCTCTCTGTCCACCCTACCCCCTCTTTCTTTCTGTCATTCTTAGCTATAATCTAACCCCTTCCTAATACAAAAGAACTAGGTCTCTCTCCCCACATGTTCTCCAACTCAAGGACAAGATGGCGGCAGCTTCTTAGCCCCCCACTCTTTCCATTCCCCAAGCTCCACAGAGGGGGTTCCTTCACAGCTAATACAGCTAATAGCTGTCTTTCAAGCCACATTACCTGCTGTATCCCTCTTTCTAAGACTCTCTTGGTTGAGAGACTCCTTCTCGCGGCTGAGACCATCCTCTCTCTCTCTCTCTCTCTCTCTCTCTCTCTCTCTCTCTCTCTCTCTCAAAATTGCCGACTCCAAACTCTAGCCCCTAGCACCCTGCCAGGTAGCTTCTGTCCCTACTCCCCTGTCATATGCGACAGGCTACAGCTATTTGGCTTAGCCTGCTTGCCTGAAGCAACAGGGCAGAACCCTGCTTGCTACCCAGCCCAGTGTTACTTAGCCAGCCTATGCTTCCCCTCACCCTCAGTCATTTGCAGCTGACTAAAGCTACTTAGCTCAGCCAGCTTGCCTGAAGCAGCAGATCTAAAATCCTGCCTGCACCCTTTGCCCCCTGTGCTGCCTGCCAGTTTCTCTCAAAGCTGCCTGACTCCAATCCAACTTCCGCATGTCTTTCCCATAGACACAGACTCTCACTCTTTCTGACTCTTAGCCCTCCCCAATACTTCTTGCTTGCCTTAAACTCTTCTTCAAAGTTGGCCTATCCTCTTCTCTACATTTAAAATTTACCAGCTAAGAAAAAGAAAAGCAGGAATGCAGAACCTCTCTGCCAGAGCACCCAGATGCCACATGGCAGAGCTAGGCTCCTCCCCCCACTGCTTCTAAACCCGCCATTACTGCTTCTCCCCAACAGGAGGACCTGTAAAAAACGTTCCTGTTTTTCGACCAAAAATTTTAAACGTTTCCTTTTCTTCCTAACAGGAACACCTAGAACAACAATGCTTGTGTTTTTCAACCAAAATTTTGTTATTTTTTCTATTTTAATGCTGCCTTTTCTCTCTAATACTCGTGATAGGTGTCCAACATTATTTTTTTCAACCTTTATAATTTCTTCAAGGTTTAAAAGCCATCTAAATTCCTTTTACAGTTTAAGTGAACGTGCTGATCACCATTTCTTGAGTCTTAATTAACAACTAATTTCTTTTACAGGCAAACTGTTGCTGCCAATCCCAGATACAAAATTAACATTGTTTTTCTCCCTCAGCCATCCAAAAACAGACTCAAAGATACCTTCCAAGACTAAACTTTCCTCAAACACCTTTGCTTTTCCAGGATCTTAACGACAGGCCATAAGGTGCTTGTTTCCAAGCAATTTAATGCTCAGTATCCAGCCTACAGACATCTCCCTGCCCGAGGTGCTGCTTCCCTCCTGTGATTATTCTACAGGTATACCCACAGATCCAACAGAGGCCAGCCATCCTCTGCAACCTGCCTGAGATGCCAAGCTGCTTTCTCCCAGCCACCTCATCTGACTGCAGACTCCAAAGACACGCTGAGATCCAGTGACAGCGCCACCTCCTGGAACCTGCCAAGCTGCCTTCTTCCAGTCATCTCATCTGACTGAAGACCCCAGAACATGCTGAGATCCAGAGACCCACACCAGGCTCCAGAGATACACGCCAGAACCCAGAGATGCTCACTACAGAAGACAGATCCAGACCTTCCAGCTACAAATGAACTCTTTTGCCAAAGTCACATAGCTAAAGTTACATGTTAGTGAGGAAGACATAATGTCTATTTAGATTAATCAGATGTCATTACCCTCAAACTGTACAACCTATATTTAATTGTTTTAATGATTCCCTGCCTTCCAAACCCTACCCTCAATTCCCATTACCCTTGACTTAGTTATGCTACACCCTCTGGCCTACATAGTGTTTTCTTTTGACCACCTCATCCAAAATTTTCACAAAAAAACAGTGAGATGTTGGGCCGTGAAGAGATGGTTTGGACATAGCCTGGTTGAATGAGCTTTAAATTCCAGAGACCCTTTTAGGGACGGTAGGATGTTTGGTTCTGTTCCTAGGCCCCCTTGATACAACACTGGGTTTGATCTCCCCATGCTCCCAGATTCCAGACTACTCCACAGGGTCCACATCTCTCATTAAACTGTACCTTGCAGACTACAGACAATTCAGAGCCACCTCTTTTTTTATGAAAGAAAAGAGGGTGGGATGTTGGGCCTTGGAAGTGGTAACTCCATTTAACCTGTTACCTTCAGTCACTTAGGGCACAGGTAGAGGGCATGATTAACAAGTCTCTACCTCCAGAGATTTAAATACTAATGAATTATCAAAAGGCCAGGGGCATAGCTAATTAAGTTATTCCCTCCCCTTTTTCCTTCTCTATAAAATGAGAGTCCCCTTGCCTTTGGGAGGGACGCGCGTACCACTTGTGTCCATTCACCATGCCATGAACAATAAAAGCTTTGGAAAACCGGACTCCACGTGTCCATGGTCTCTCTGCCTGATTCCCAGCTTTTGGAAATCTGGAACCTTGCTGATGCAGCCACCAGCCCGCCCACCAACAGCTGCGTGAATGTGGGATCCTCTGCTTGCAGCGAGGGAAGCCCGCCTGGGACCCTGAAGCCGGACCACCCTGGGACTCTGCCGTCGTACTCCCTCCCCCCACCCACGAGATTTCTTCCCCACACATCCAGAGAGAGGAGAGAACACAAGTGCATCCAGAGAGAGGAGAAGACAGAACGTATCCATAGAGAGGAGATTACAGAAGGGCATCCAGAGAGAAGAGAATAGAAGGGCATCCAGAGAGAGGAGAAACAGAAGGGCATCCAGAGACAAGAGAGGAAAGAAGGTCATCCAGAGAGAGGAAAGAACAGAAGGGCATCCAGAGAGAGGAGAGGACACAAGGGCATCCAGAGAGATGACAGAATAGAAGGGCATCCACAGAGATGAGCGAACAGAAGTTCATAAAGAGAGAAAAGGGAACAGAAGGCCATCCAGAGGGATGAGAGTACAGAATAGAAACTAGAGACAGAAGAGAACAGAAGGGCATCGGGATCATCAGATGATGAGACATAAGGTCATCTGAGAGAGGAGACAAGAGAAGGTCATCCATAGTGATGAAAAGACAGAAGGGTATCCAGAAAGAGAAGAGGACAGAAGGGCATCCAGAGAGATGAGAGGAAAGAAAGGCATGTAGAGAGAGAGAAGACAGAAGGGCATCCATAGATAGGTGAAAACATTAGGGTATACAGAGAAAGGAGAAGACAGATGGGCATCCAGAGAGATGACTGTACAGAAGGGCATCCGGAGAGTGGAGAGATCAGAAGAACATCCAGAAAGAGGGAAAAACAGAAGGGCATCCAGAGAGAGGAGAGGACACAAGGGCATCAAGAGAGAGGAGAGAACAGAAGGGCATCTAGAGAGAGGAGAAGACAGAAGGGCATCTGTATATAGGAGAGAACCGAAGGTCATCAAGAGAGAGGATACAACAGACGGTCATCAAGAGAGACAAAAAGACAGAAGGGCATCCAGAGAAAGGAGAGAACAGAAGGGCTTCCAGAGAGATGAGAGAATAGAAGTGAATCTAGAGAGAGGAGAGAACAAAAAGGCATGTACAGAGGGGAGAAGACAGAAGGGCATCCATATAGAGGGGAAAACAGAAGGAAATGCAGAGAGAGAAGACAGAAAGGCATCTGGAGTGAGGAGAGTACAGAAAGGCATCCAGAGAGAGAAGAGGACAAGAGGGCATCCAGAAAAAAAGAGAAGACAAAAGAGAAACCAGGGAGAGCAGGGGACACAAGGGCATTCAGAGAGATGAGAGAACAGAAGATCTTCCAGAGAGAGGAGAGAACAGAAGGGCATCCACAGAAAAGAGCGATCAGAAGATCATCCAGAGAGAGAAGGGAACAGAAGGGCATCCTGAGGGATGAGAGGACAGAAGAGAATCTAGAGAGATGAGAGAAAAGAAGAACATCTATAGAGAGAAGAGAACAGAGTGGCATCCAGAGAGATGAGAGAAATGAAGGGAATCTAGAGACCCGAGAGAACAGAAGGGCATGTAGAGAGAGGAGAAGAGAGAAGGGCATCCAGAGAGATGAGATAACAGAAGAGCATCCTGAGAGAGGAGAGTTCAGAATGGCATCAAGAGAGAGTGGTAGACAGAAGGGCATCCAGAGAGAGGAGGGGACAGAAGGGGATCCAGAGAGAGAAAAGAACAGAAGGGAATCCAGAAAGAGGAGAAGACAGAAGGGCATTCAGATAGAGGAGAGAACAGAAGGTCATCCATAGAAGAGACAATAGAAGGTTATCCAGAGAGATAAAAAGACAGAAGGGCACATAGAGAGAGGAGAGGACAAAAGGATATCTGGAGAGAGGAGAGAACAGAAGGGTATCTGGAGAGAGGGAGGACAGAAGGGCATCCTGAGACTGGAGAGAACAGAAAATCATCCAGAGAGAGGAGAGAACAGAGGAGCATCCAGAGAGAGGAGCAGAAAGAAGGTCATGCTGTCAGAGGAGAGAACAGAAGGGCATCCAAAGAGAGGAGAAGACAGAAGGGCATCGAGTAAAAGGAGAGGACAGAATGGCATACAGAGAGAGGAGAAGACAGAAAAACATCCAGAAGAGGATAGAACACAAGGGCATCTAGAGAGTGCAGGAAACAGAAGATCATCCAGAGAGAGAAGAGAACAGAAGAGCATCCACAGAGGGGAAAGACATAGGGCATACAGAGAGAGGAGAGAACAGAAGGGCATTCAGAAAGATGAGAGAACAGGAGAGCATCCATAGAGAGAAGAGAACAGAAGGGCAACCAGAGATATGAGAGGGCAGAAGGGAATTCAGAGAGAGGAGAGAATAGAAGTGCATCCAGAGAGAGGAGAGGACAGAAGGACATCCAGAGATAGGAGAGAACAGAAAGGCATCCAGAGAGAGGAGAGAACAGAAGGGCATCCAGAGAGAGGATAGGACAGAGAACATCCGGAGACAGGAGAAGACATAAGGGCATCCCGAGAGAGGATATGACAGAAGGGCATCCAGAGAGAAGAGAGTAAATAAGGGCCTCCAGAGAGTTGAGAGAACAGAAGGGCATCCAGAGAGAAGAGAAGACTGAAGGGAATCCAAAGAGAGGATAGACCAGGAGAGCATCTATAGTGAGAAGAGAACAGAAGGGCAACGAGAGAGATGAGAGGACAGAAGGGAACCCATAGAGAGGAGAGGACAGAAGGGCCTCCAGAGAGAAAAGATAACAGAAGGGCATCCAGAGCGTGGAGAAGACAGAAGGGCATCTAGAGAGAGGAGAGAACAGAAGGGCAACCAGAGAGATGATAGGACAGAGAACATCCGGAGACAGGAGAAGACATAAGGGCATCCAGAGAGAGGATATGACTGAAGGGCATACAGAGAGAAGAGAGTAAATAAGGGCCTCAAGAGAGATGAGAGAACAGAAGAGCATCCAGAGAGAGGAGAAGACTGAAGGACATCCAAAGAGTGGAGAGTACAGGATAGCATCTATAGTGAGAAGAGAACAGAAGCACAACTAGAGAGATGAGAGGACAGAAGGGAATCCAGGGAGAGGAGAGGACAGAAGGGCCTCCAGAGAGATGAGAGAACAGAAGATCATCCAGAGAGAGAAGATAACAGAAGGGCATCCAGAGAGAGGAGAAGACAGAAGGGCATCCAGAGAGTAGAGAGGACAGAAGCACATCCAGATAGAGAAGAGGACACAAGGGCATCCAGATAGAGGAGAGAACAGAAAGGCATACAGAGAGAGGATAGAACAGAAGGGTATCCGGAGAGATGATAAGAGAAAAGGGCATCCAGAGAGAGGAGAGAACAGAAGGGCATCCAAAGAAAAAAGAAGCCAGAAGGCCATACAGAGAGAGGGGAGGACAGAAGGACATCCCAAAAGAAGAGAGAACAGAATGGTATCCAGAGAGAAGAGAGAACAGGAGAGAATCCAAAAAGAGGAGAGAACAGAAGCCCATAGAGAGAGCAGAAGACTGAAGGACATCCAGAGAGAGTAGAGGACCAAAGGGCATCTGGAGAGAGGAGACGACTGAAAGGCATCCAGAGAGAGGAGAGGAAAGAATGGCATCCAGTGAGAGGAGAGAACAGAAGGGCATCTAGAGAGAGGAGAAGACCGAAGGGTATCCAGAGTGAAGAGAAAATTGTAGGGCATCCAGAGAAGGGAGAAGACTGAAGGGCATCGAGAGCATCGAGGGAACAGAAGGGCATAGGGAGAGAGAAGAAGACAGAAGGGCATCCAGAGAGAGGAGAGCACAAAAGGGAATCCAGAGAGACGAGAGAACAGAAGGATATGCAGAGAGAATAGAGGACACAAGGGCATTCTGAGAGAGGAGAGAAGAGAAGCACATCCAGAGACAGGAGAGAACAGTAGGGCATCTAGAGATAGGAGAGGACAGAAGAGCATCCAAAGAGAGGAGAGGACAATGGGCATCCAGAGAGATGACAGGACAATGGGCATCCAGAGAGATGACAGGACAGAAAGGCATCCAGAAAGAGGAGAGTACAGAACTGATCCAGAAAGCGGAGAGAACAGAAAGCCATCCAGAGAAGAAAGGACAGAAGGTCATCCATAGAGAGGAGAGAACAGACAGACATCCAGAGAACAGAGAAAACAGAAGGGTATCCAGACAGTAAAGAATAGAACGGTATCCAGAAAGTGGAGAAGAAAGAAGGGCATCCAGAGAAAGGAGAAGACATAAGGGCATCGGGTGAGAGGAGAGAACAGAAGGGCATCCAGAGATAGGAGAATACAGAAGGGCATCCAGAGTTAAGAGAAGAGAGAAGAGCATCTGGAGAGAGGAGAGATCAGAAGGTCATCCAGAGAGAGGAGAAGACAGAAGGACATCCAGAGAGATGAGCGTACAGAAGGGAATCCAGGGAGAAGAGTGAACAGAAGGGCATCCAGATCGATGAGAGTTCAGGAGAGCCTCCATAGAAAGAAGAGAAAAAAAGCAACCAGAAAGATTAGAGGACAGAAGGGAATCCAGAGAGAGAAGAGGACAGAAGGGCATCCAAGAGAGGAGATGGCAAAATGGCATCCAGAAAGACGAGTGGACAGAAAGGGCATCCAGAGAGCAGAGATGACAGAAGCGCATCCAGAGACAGGAGAAGACAAAAAAGCATCCAGAGAGATGAGAGAACATAAGTGCATATAGAGAGATGAGAGTACAGGAGAGCATCCATAGAGATAAGAGAACAGAAAGGCAAAGAGATAGTAGAAGACAGAAGGGAAACCAGAGAGAAAAGAGGACAGAAGGGCATCCAAGAGAGGAGAGAACAGAAGGTCATCCAGGTAGAGGAGAAGACAGAATGCACCCATAGAGAGGAGATTGCAGAAGGGCATCCAGAGAGAATAGAAAAGAAGGGCATCCAAAGAGAGTAGAAGACAGAAGGGCATCCAGAGGAAGGAGAGGACAGAAAGGTATCCGGATAGAGGAGAGAACAGAAGGGCGTCCAGAGAGATGAGAGAATAGAAGGGCATCCAGAGAGAGGAAAGACAGAAGGGCATCCAGAGACAAGAGAGGAAAGAAGGGCATCCAGAGAGAGGAGAAGAGAGAAGGGCATCCAGAGAGAGGAGAGAACATAAGTGCATCCAGAGAGAGGAGAAGACAGAACATATCAATAGAGAGGAGATTACAGAAGGGCATCCAGAGAGAAGAGAAAAGAAGGGCATCCAGAGAGAGGAGAGGCAGAAGGGCATCCAGAGACAAGAGAGCAAAGAAGGGCATCCAGAGAGAGGAGAGAACAGAAGGGCATCCAGAGAGAGGAGAGAACAGAAGGGCATACAGAGAGATGAGAGTACAGGAGAGCATCCATAGAGATAAGAGAACAGAAAGGCAAAGTGAGATATTAGAGGACAGAAGGGAATCAAGAGAGAAAAGTGGACAGAAGGGCATCCAAGAGAGAAGAGAACATAAGGGCTTCCAGAGAGAGGAGAGAACAGAAGGGCATCCAGAGAGAGGAGAAACAGAAGAGCATCAAGAGTGAGGAGAGGACACAAGGGCATCCAGAGAGATGAGAGAACAGAAGACCTTTCAGAGAGACAAGAGAACAGAAGGGCATCCACAGAGATGAGCGAACAGTAGTTCATACAGAGAGAAAAGGGAACAGAAAGCCATCCAGAGGGATGAGAGTACAGAATAGAATCTAGAGAGAGAAGAGAAGAGAAGAGAAAAGAGAAGAGAAAAGAGAAGAGAAGAGAAGAGAAGAGAAGAGAAGAGAAGAGAAGAGAAGAGAAGAGAAGGGCATCCAGAGAGATGATGAGACATAAGGTCATCCAGAGAGAAGAGATAACAGAAGGTTATGCATAGAGAGGAGAATACAGAACATAGTGACGAAAAGACAGAAGGGCATCCAGAGACAGAAGAGGACAGAAGGGCATCCACATAGATGCGAGGACAGAAAGGCATGTAGAGAGAGGAGAAGACAGAAGGGCATCCATAGATAGGTGAAAAAAGAAGGGCATCCAGAGAAATGAGAAGACAGAAGGGCTTCCAGAGAGATGACTGTACAGAAAGGCATCCGGAGATTGGAGAGATCAGAAGGGCATCCAGAAAGAGGGGTAAACAGAAGGGCATCCAGAGTTATGAGCGAACAGAAGTGCATCCAGAGAGAGGAGAAGACAGAATGCATCCAGAGAGAGAAGATTTCAGAAGGGCATCCAGGGAGAAGAGAAAAGAAGGACATGCATAGAGAGGAGAATACAGAAGGGCATCCAGAGAGAAGAGAGAACAGAAGGGCGTACAGAGAGATGAGAGTACAGGAGAGCCTCGATAGAGAGAAGAGAACAGTAAGGCAACCAGAGAGTTGAGAGGACAGAAGGGAATCCAAAAAGAGAAGAGGACAGAATGGCATGCAAGAGAGGAGAGGACAGAGGGGCATCCAGAGAGAGGAGACAAAAGAAGGTCATCCATAGGGACGAAAAGACAGAAGGGCATCCAGAGAAAGGAGAGAACAGAAGCGAATCCACAAAGATGAGTGAACAGAAGATCATCCAGGGAGAGAAGGGTACAGAAGGGCATCCTGGGGGATGGGAGAACAGAACAGCATATAGAGAGAGGAGAAGACAAAAGGGCATCCATAGAGAGGTAAAAACAAAAGGGCATCCAGAGAGAGGAGAAGACAGAAGGGCATCCAGAGATAGGAGCAAACAGAAGGGCATCCAGAGAGAGGAGAAGACAGAATGCATCCAGAGAGAGGAGATTACAGAAGGGCATCCAGAGAGAAGAGAAAAGAAGGGCATCCATAGAGAGAAGAACACAGAAGGGAATCCAGACAGAAGAGAGAACAGAAGGGCGTCCAGAGAGATGAGAGTACAGGAGAGCCTCCATAGAGAGAAGAGAACAGTAAGGCAACCAGAGAGTTGAGAGGACAGAAGGGAATCCAGAAAGAGAAGAGGACAGAATGGCATGCAAGAGAGGAGAGGACAGAAGGGCATCCAGAGAGAGGAGAGAACAGAAGCGCATCCACAGAGATGAGTGAACAGAAGATAATCCAGAAAGAGAAGGGTACAGAAGGGCATCCATAGAGAGGTGAAAACAGAAGGGCATCCATAGAGCAGAGAAGACAAAAGAGCATCGAGAAAGGAGAAGACACAAGGTCATCTAGAGAGAGGAGAGAACAGAAGGGCACCAGAGCAATGAGAGTACAGGAGAGCCTCCATAGAGAGAAGAGAACAGAAAGGCAAAGAGAGATATTAGAGGACAGAAGGGAATCCAGAGAGAGAAGAGGACAGAGGGGCATCCAGAGAGGGGAGAAGACAGAAAATCATCCAGAGAGAGGAGAGAACATAAGTGCATCGAGAGAGAGGAGAAGACAGATCATCTAGAGAGAAGAGAGAACAGAAGGGCATCCAGAAATATCAGAGTACAGAAGAGCCTCCATAGAGAGAAGAGAAAAGAAAGGCAAAGAGAGATATTAGAGGACAGCAGGGAATCCAGAGAGAGAAGAGGACAGAAGGGCATCGAAGAGAGGAGAGAACAAAAGGGCATCCAAAGAGAGGAGAGGACACAAGGGCATCCAGAGTGGGGAGAAGACAGAAGAGCATCCAGAGACAGGAGAGAACATAAGTGCATCCAGAGAGAGGAGAAGAAAGATCATCCAGAGAGAGGAGATTACAGAAGGGCATCCAGAGAGAAGAGATAAGAAGATCATCCAGAGAGAGAAGAAGACAGAAGGGCATACAGACGGAGGAGAGGACAGAAGGGCATCCGGAGAGAGTAAAGGCAGAAAGGTATCCAGAGACAAGAGAGGAAAGAAGGGCATCCAGAGAGAGGAGAGAACAGAAGGGCATCCAGAGAGCGGAGAAGACACAAGGGCATCGAGAGAGGAGAAGACACAAGGTCATCTAGAGAGAGGAGAGAACAGAAGGGCACCAGAGCAATGAGAGTACAGGAGAGCCTCCATAGAGAGAAGAGAACAGAAAGGCAAAGAGACATATTAGAGGACAGAAGGGAATCCAGAGAGAGAAGAGGAGAGAGGGGCATCCAGAGAGGGGAGAAGACAGAAAATCATCCAGAGAGAGGAGAGAACATAAGTGCATCGAGAGAGAGGAGAAGACAGATCATCTAGAGAGAAGAGAGAACAGAAGGGCATCCAGAAATATCATAGTACAGAAGAGCCTCCATAGAGAGAAGAGAAAAGAAAGGCAAAGAGAGATATTAGAGGACAGCAGGGAATCCAGAGAGAGAAGAGGACAGAAGGGCATTGAAGAGAGGAGAGAACAAAAGGGCATCCAAAGAGAGGAGAGGACACAAGGGCATCCAGAGTGGGGAGAAGACAGAAGGGCACCCAGAGACAGGAGAGAACATAAGTGCATCCAGAGAGAGGAGAAGAAAGATCATCCAGAGAGAGGAGATTACAGAAGGGCATCCAGAGAGAAGAGATAAGAAGATCATCCAGAGAGAGAAGAAAACAAAAGGGCATACAGAAGGAGGAGAGGACAGAAGGGCATCCGAAGAGAGTAGAGGCAGAAAGGTATCCAGAGACAAGAGAGGAAAGAAGGGCATCCAGAGAGAGGAGAGAACAGAAGGGCATCCAGAGAGAGGAGAGGACACAAGGGCATCCAGAGATGAGATTACAGAAGATCATCCAGAGAGATTAGAGAACAGAATGGCATCCACAAAGATGAGGGAAGAGAAGATCATCCAGAGATTGAAGGGAACAGAAGGGCATCCAAAGGGATGAGAGGACAGAATAGAATCTAGAGAGAGGATACAACAGAAGGGCATCCAGAGAGATGATGAGACAGAAGGACATCCAGAGAGATGATGAGACAGAAGGGCATCCAGAGAGAGGAGAGGACAGAAGGGCATCAAGAGAGAGAGGAAAAGACAGAAGGGCATCTGGATAGAGGAGAGAAAAGAAATTCATCCAGAGAGAGGAGACAAAAGAAGGTCATCCATTGTGACGAAAAGACAGAAGGGCATTCAGAGAGAGGAGGGAACAGAAGGGCTTCCAGAGAGAGGAGACAACAGAAGGGCATCCAGAAAGATGATGAGACAGAAGGGCATCCAGAGAGAGGAAAGAACAGAAGGGCATCCAGAGAGAAGAGAAGACAGAAGGGCATCCATAGAGAAAAGAGGACAGAAGGGAATCCAGAGAGAGGAGAGGACAGAAGGGCATCCAGAGAGATTAGAGGACAGTAGGCCATCCAGCGAGAAGAGAGAACAGAAGGGCATCCAGAGAAAGGAGAAAACCAAAGGGCATCCAGAGAGAGGAGAGGACAGAAGGGCCTACATAGAGAGGACTGAACAGAAGGGCATCCAGAGAGAGGAAGGAACATAAGGGCATATAGAGAGAAGAGAGGACAGAAGGGCATCCATAGAGAGGAGAGGACAAAAGGGCATCCAGAGAGATGAGAGTACAGAAGAGCATCCAGAGAGAGGAGAATACAGAAGGGCATCTAGAAGGAGAGAGGAAAGAAAGACATCCAGAAAGAGGAGAGTCCAGAAAGGCACCCAGAGTGAGGAGAAGACAGAAGGGCATCCAGAGAGAGGAGAGTAAAGAAGGGCATACAGAGAAAGGAGAGAACAGAAGTGCATCCAGAAATAGGAAATAACAGAATGGCATCCACAGAGAGGGGAGAACAGTAGAGCATCGAGAGAGAGGAGAGAACAGAAGGGCATCCAGAGAGAGGGAAAGACAGAAGGGCATCCAGAGAGAGGAGAGTAAAGAAGGGCAAACAGACAGAGGAGAGAACAGAAGGGCATCCAGAAAGAGGGGAGAACAGAAGGGCATCCAGAGAGAGGAGAGGACAGAAGGGCATCCACAGAGAGGGGAGAACAGAAGAGCATCGAGAGAAAGGAGAGAACAGAAGGGCATCCAAAGAGACTAGAGGGCATAAGGACATCCAGAGATAGGAGAAAACAGAAGAGCATCCAGAGAGAAGAGAGAACAGAAAGGCATCCAGAGAGAGGAGAGCACACAAGGGCAACCAGAGAGATGAGAGGACAGAAGATCATCCAGAGAGAGAAGAGAACAGAATGGCATACAGAGAGAGGAGAGGATACAAGGGCATCCAGAGAGATGAGAGGACAGAAGATAATCTAGAGAGAGAAGAGAACAGAAGGGCAACCAGATACATGAGAGGACAGAAAAAAATCCAGAGAGAGGAGAGGACAGAAGGGCATCAAGAATGTGAAGAGTACAGAAGTGCATCCAGAGAGAGGAGAGGACCAAAGGGCATCCAGAGATAGGTGATGACAGAAGGGCCTCCATAGAGAGGAGAGAACAGAAGAGCATCCAGACAGTGGAAAAAAGAGAAGGGCAGAGAAGAAGAGAAGAGAAGAAGAAGACAGAAGCGCAACTTGAGGGAGGATAGAACAGAAAGGCATCCAGAGAGAGGAGAGAACAGATGGCAATACAGAGAGAGGAGAAGACAGAAGGGCATCCAGAGGGAGGAGAGAACAGAAGGGCATCCAGAGAGATTAGAGTATAGAAGGGAATCCAGAGAGAGAAGAGGACAGAATGGCATGCCAGAGATGAGAGGACAGAATTGAATGCAAGAGAGGAGAGGACAGAAGGGCATCCAGAGAGACGAAAGGACAGAAGAGCATCCAGAGGGAGGAGAAGACAGAAGCGCATCCAGAGAGAGGAGCGAATAGAAGTGCATCCAGAGTGAGGAGAAGACAGAATGCATCCAGAGAGAGGAGATTACAGAAGGGCATCCAGATAGAAGAGAAAAGAAGGGCATCCATAGAGAGGAGAGGACAGAAGGGCATCCAGAGAGAGGAATGAAGAGAAGGGCATCAAGAGAGAAGAGAAGACAGAATGGCATCAGGATAGAGGAGAGAACAGAAGGTCATCCAGAGAGAAGAGACAACAGGAGGTCATCAAGAGAGAAGAAAAAACAGAAGGGCATACAGAGAGAGGAGAGAACAGAAGGATATCTGGAGATGGAGAGAACAGAAGGGCATCTGGAGAAAGGGCAGGCAGAAGGGCATTCTGAGACTGGAGAGAACAGAAAATCATCCAGAGAGAGGAGAGGAGAGAAGCACATCAAGAGAGAGGGGCAGAAAGAAGGTCATCCACACAGAGGAGAGAACAGAAGGGCATCCATAGAGAGGAGAAGACAGAAGAGCATCGAGAGAGAGAAGAGGACAGAAGGGCACCCAGACAGAGGAGAGAACAGAAGAACATCCAGAAAGAGGAGCAGAAAGAAGGTCATCCAGACAGAGGAGAGAACAGAAGGGCATCCACAGAGAGGAGAAGACAGAAGGGCATCAAGTGAGAACAGAGGACAGAAGGGCATCTGGAGAGAAGAGAGAACAGAAGGGCATCCAGAGAGAGTAGAGACAGAAGGGCATCCAGAGACAAGAGAGGAAAGAAGGGCATCCAGAGAGAGGAGAGAACAGAAGGGCATCTAGAGAGAGGAGAGGACACAAGGGTATTCAGAATAATGAGCAAACAGAAGATCTTCCAGAGAGAGAAGAGAACAGAATGGCATCCATAGAGATAAGAGAACAGAAGATCATCCAGAGAGAGAAGGGAACAGCAGACAACAGAAGGGCATCCAGAGAGAGGAGAGGACAGAATGGCATCCAGAGAGAGGAAAGAACAGAAGGGCATCCAGAGAGAGGAGAAGACAGAAGGGCCTCTGGATAGAAGAGAAAAGAAGTTCATCCAGAGAGAGGAGACAAAAGAAGGACATCCATAGAGACAAAAATACAGAAGGGCATCCAAAAAGCGGAGAAGACACAAGGCCATCGAGAGAGGAGAAGACACAACATCATCTAGAGAGAGGAGAGAACAGAAGGGCACCAGAGCAATGAGAGTACAGGAGAGCCTCCATAGAGAGAAGAGAACAGAAAGGCAAATGGAGATATTAGAGGACAAAAAGGAATCCAGAGAGAGAAGAGGACAAATGGACATCCAAGAGAGGAGAGAACAGAAGGGCATCCAGAGAGAGGAGCGGACAGAAGGGCAACCAGAGAGGGGAGAAGACAGAAAAGCATCCAGAGAGAGGAGAGAACATAAGTGCATCGAGAGAGAGGAGAAGACAGATCATCAAGAGAGAGGAGAGAACAGAATGGCATCCAGAGATATGAGAGTACAGAAGAGCCTCCATAGAGAGAAGAGAACAGAAATGCAATGAGAGATATTAGAGGACAGAAGGGAATACAGAGAGAGAAGAAGACAGAAGGGCGTCAAAGAGAGGAGAGAACAGAAAGGCATCCAGAGATAGGAGAGGACAGAAGGGCATCCAGAGAGGGGAGAAGACAGAAGGGCATCCAGAGAGAGGAGAGAACATAAGTGCATGCAGAAAGAGGAGAAGACAGATCATCCGGAGAGAGGAGATTACAGAAGGGCATCCAGAGAGAAGAGAAAAGGGCTTCCAGAGAGAGAAGAAGACAGAAGGGCATACAGATGGAGGAGAGGACAGAAGGGCATCCGGAGAGAGGAGAGTAAAGAAGAGCAAACAGAGAGAGGAGAGAACAGAGGGGCATCCAGAAAGAGGAGAGAACAGAAGGGCATCCAGAGACAGGAGAGGACAGAAGGGCATCCACAGAGAGAAGAGAACAGAAGAGCATCGATAGAAAGAGAACAGAAGGGCATCCAAAGAGACTAGAGGACAGAAAGACATCCAGAGATAGGAGAAAACAGAAGGGCATCCAGAGTGTAGAGAGAACAGAAGGGCATACACAGAGAGGAGAGGACACAAGTGCATCCAGAGAGATGAGAGAACAGAAGATAATCCAGAGAGAGAAGAGAACAAAAGGGCATACAGAGAGATGAGAGGACAGAAGATAATCTAGAGAGAGAAGTGAACAGAAGGGCAACCAGATATATGAGAGTACAGAAAAAAATCCAGAGTGAGGAGAGGACAGAAGGGCATCCAGAGTTTGAAGAGTACAGAAGTGCATCCAGAGAGAGGAGAGGACTGAAGGGCATCCAGAGATAGGTGAGGACAGAAGGGCCTCCATAGAGAGGAGAGAACAGAAGAGCATCCAGAGAGTGGAGAAAACAGAAGGACTTCCAGAGAGAAAGAGAAGACAGAAGTGAATCTGGAGGGAGGATAGAACAGAAGGGCATCCAGAGAGACGATAGAACA
This sequence comes from Arvicanthis niloticus, assembly GCF_011762505.2. Classification (NCBI taxonomy): domain Eukaryota; kingdom Metazoa; phylum Chordata; class Mammalia; order Rodentia; family Muridae; genus Arvicanthis; species Arvicanthis niloticus. The sequence goes on along the minus strand of NW_023045203.1, from coordinate 165,928 downwards.
GAAGACAATCCAGAGAGAGGAGAAGAAAGAAGGGCATCCAGAGGGAGGAGAGAACAAAAGGGCATCCAGTGAGATGAGAGTACAGGAGAGCCTCTATAGAGAGAAGAGAACAGAAAGGCAACCAGAGAGATTAGACAGAAGGGAATCCAGAGAGAGAAGAGGACAGAATGGCATGCAAGAGAGGAGAGGACAGAAGGGCATCCAGAGAGAGGAGAGGAAAGAAGGGCATCCAGAGAGGGGAGAAAACAGAAGTGCATCCAGAGAGAGGATAAGCCAGAATGCATCCAGAGAGAGGAGATTACAGAAAGGCATCCAGAGAGAAGAGAAAAGAAGGGCATCCATTGAGAGGAGAATACAGAAGGGCATCCAGAGAGAAGAGAGAACAGAAGGGCTTCCAGAGAGATGAGTGTACAGGAGAGCCTGCATAGAGAGAAGAGAACAGTAAGGCAACCAGAGAGTTGAGAGGACAGAAGGGAATCCAGAAAGAGAAGAGGACAGAATGGCATGCAAGAGAGGAGAGGACAGAAGGGCATCCAGAGAGAGGAGACAAAAGAAGGTCATCCATAGGGAAGAAAAGAAAGAAGGGCATCCAGAGAGAGGAGAGACCAGAAGCGCATCCACAGAGATGATCGAACAGAAGATTATCCAGAGAGAGAAGAGTACAGAAGGGCAACCTTAGGGATGAGAGAATAGAACTGCATGTAGAGAGAAGAGAAGACAAAAGGACATCCATAGAGAGGTGAAAACAGAAGGGCATCCAGAGAGAGGAGAGGACAGAAGGGCATCCAGAGACAGAGGAGGAAAGACAAGAGAACAGAAGGGCATCCAGAGAGAATAGAGGACAGAAGAACATCTACAGAGAAGAGAGAACAGAAGTGCATCAAGAGAAAGGAGAAGCCAGAAATGCATTCAGAGAGAGGAGAGGACAGAATAGCATCCAGAGCAAAGAGCAAACAGAAGGGCATCTAGAGAGAGGAGAAGACAGAAGGGCATCCAGAGAGAGGAGAGAACAGAAGGGCAACGAGAGAGAGAAGATAATAGAAGGGTATCCAGAGAGAGGAGAGGACAGAAGGGCATACAGAGAGAGGAGAAGACAGAAGAGCATCCTGAGAGAGGAGAAGACAGAAGGGCATCCACAGAGAGGAGGGGACATAAGGGCATAGGGAGAGAGGAAAGAACAGAAGGTCATCCAGAGAGAAGAGAACAGAAGAGAAACCAGAAAGACGAGAAGACAGAAGGGCTTCCAGAAAGAGGATCAGACAGAAGGGCATCCAGAGAGAGGAAAGACCAGAAGAGAATCCAGAAAGAGGAGAGAATAGAAGGACAACCAGAGAGAGCAGAAGACTGACGACATCCAGAGAGAAAAGAGGACAGAAGGAAATCCAGTGAGAGGAGAGAATAGAAGGGATTCCAGAGACAACAGAAGACAGAAGGGTATCCAGTGTGAGGAGAGAAATGAAGGTCTTCCAGAGAGAGTAGAAGACAGAAGGGCATCCGTAGAGAGGAGAGGAAAGAAGGGCATCCGGAGAGGGAAGAGGACATAAGGGCATCCAGAGAGAAGTTAACAGAAGGGCATCCAGAGAGAGGAGAACACAGAAGGGCATCTAGAGAGAGGAGAGAACAGAAGGGCATCCAGCGATTGGAGAACACAGAAGAGCATCCAGTGAGAGAACAGTACAGAATGTCATACAGAGAGAGGAGAGAACATAAGGGCATCCTGAGAGTGGAGAAGACAAAAGGGCATCCACAGAGAAGAGAGGACAAAAGGGCATCCAGAGAGAAGAAAGAACAGAAGGTCATCAAGACAGAAGAGAACAGAAGATAACCCAGAAAGAGGGGAGGAGAGAAGGGCATATAGAGAGAGGAGGGAGTAGAAGGGCATCCAGTGAGTGGAAAAGACAGAAGGGAATCTGGAGAGAGGAGAGAACAGAATGGCATCCAGACAGAAGAGAAGACAGAAGGGCATCCTGAAAGACAGTACAGAAAAGAAGGGCATCCAGAGAGACAGGAGAGAACAGAAGGGCAACGAGAGAGAGGAGAGAATAGAAGAGTTTCCAGAGAGAGGAGAGGACAGAAGGGCATACAGAGAGAGGAGAGGACAGAAGGGCATCCCGAGATAAGAGTGAACAAAGGGTATCGAACAGAAGGGCAAAGAGAGAGAGGAGAGAAGAGAAGGGTATCTAGAGAGAGGAGAGGACTGAAGGGCATCCAGTGAGAAGAGAGAACAGAAGGGCATACAGAGAGAAAAGAAGACAGAAAGGTATCCATGTGAAGAGAGAATTGTAGGGCATCCAGAGAGAGGAGAAGACAGAAGGGCTTCAGCAGGGAGGAGAGAACAGAGTGGCATGCAGAGAGAGGAGAGGAAGAAGGGCATCCAAAAAGTGAAGTGACTAGAAGGGCATTCAGAGAGAGGAGAAGACAGATGGAATCCAGGGAGAGGAGAGGACTGAAGGGCATCCAGAGAGAGAAGAATACAGAAATGCATCCTGAGAGAGGAAAAGACAGAAGGGCGACCAGAGAGAGAAGAGAAAAGAAGGTCATTCGGAAAGAGGAGAAGAGAGAAAAGCATCCAGAGAGAGGAGAGTATAGAAGGGCATCAGGAAAGAGAAGAGAACAAAGGGCATGCAGACAGAGGAGAGGACAGAGGGGCATCCAGAGAGAGGATAGAACGGAAGGGCATCCAGAGAGAGGAGAGAATAGAAGGGTATCCAGAGAGAGGAGAGGACAGAAGGGCATCAAGAGAGAGGAGAGAACAGAAGCCATCTAGAAAAAAAGAAGACAGAAAGGCATCCTGAGAGAAGAGAGGACAGAAGGACATCCCGAGAGATGAGAGAACACAAGGGCATCCAGAAAGATGAGAGACCAGAAGAGAATCCAGAAACAGGATAGAACAGAAAGGCATCCAGATCAAGCAGAAGACTGAAGGATATCCAGAGAGGGAAGAGGACAGAAGGGCATGGGGAGAGGAGAATACAGAAGGTCATCAAGAGAGAGAAGAGGACAGAAGGGCATCCAGTGAGAGGAGAGAACAAAAGGGAATCCAGAGAGAGGAGAAGACAGAAGGGTATCCAGAGTGAACAGAGAGTTGTAGAGCATCCAGAGCGAGAGGAGAAGACAGAGGGGCATCGTGAGAGAGGAAAGAATAGAAGGGCATCGGGAGAGAGGCAAATACAGAAGGGCATCCAGATAGAGGAGAGGACAGAAGGGCATCCAGAGAGAGGAGAGACCAGAAGAGCATCCAGAGAGACGAGAGAACAGAAGGGCAACAAGGGAGAATAGAGGACAGAAGGGCATCTAGAGAGGAGAGAAGAGGAGGTCATCCAGAGTGAGGTAAGTAGAGAAGGGCATCAAGAGAGAGGAGAGAAAAAAGGGCATCCAGAGTGAGGAGAAGACAGAACGTAATCCAAAGAGAGGAGAGAACAGAAGGGCATTCAGAGATAGTAGAAGATAGAAGGGCATTGAAAGAGAGGAGAGGACAGAAGAACATCTGGAGAGATAAGAGGACAGAATATCATACAGAGAGAGGAGAGAAAAGAAGGGCATCCCGAGAGAGGAGAAGATAGAACGGCATCCAGAGAGAGAATAGAACAGAAGGTCATCCAGAGAGTGGAGAAGAGTGAAGGGCATCCAGAAAGAGAAGAGGACAGAATATCATACAGAGAGAGAGAGAGAACAGAAGGGAATGCAGAGAGAGGAGAAGATACAAGAGCATCCACAGAGAGAATAGGAAAGGAGGACATCCGGATAGAGGAATGCACAGAAGGTCATCCAGAGAGAAGAGAACAGAGGAGAATCCAGAAAGTGGAGAGGACAGAAGGGCATCCAGAGAGAGGAGAAGACAAAAGGGCATCCAGAGAGAGGAGACAACAGAAGGGCATACAGAGAAAGGAGAAGACAGAAGGGCATCTAGAGGGAGGAGAAGACTGAAGGATATCCAGAGAGAGAAGAGGACAGAAGGGCATGGGGAGAGAGGAGAATACAGAAGGTCATCAAGAGAGAGGAGACGACACAACATCATCCAGTGAGAAGAGAGAACAGAAGGGCATCCAGAGAGATGAGAAAAATGAAGGTCAGCCAGAGAGAGAAGAGAAGAGAAGAGAAGAGAAGAGAAGAGAAGAGAAGAGAAGGGCATCCAGAGAGATGAGAGGACAGAAGAGAATCTAGAGAGATGAGAGAACAGAAGGGCATCCAGAGAGAGTAGAGTACAGAAAGGCATTCAGAGAGAAGAGAAGACAGAAGGGCATCCAGACAGAGGAGAGAACAGAGGGGCTTCCAGAGAGAGAAAACAGAAGTGCATTCAGAAAAAAAAAACAGAACAGAAGG
>NW_023045203.1:71633-161505 GCF_011762505.2 Arvicanthis niloticus | reverse complement strand
TTCTCCTCTCTGGATGACTTTCTGTTCTATCCTCTCTCTGGATGCCCTTCTGGATTCTCATCCCTCTGTATGCCCTTCTGTTCTCTCCATTCTCTGGATGCCCTTCTGTCTTCTCCTCTCTCTAGATGCCCTTGTGTTCTCTGCTCTCTCGGGATGCACTTTTGTCTTTTCCTCTCTCTGTATGCCCTTTTTCTCTCTCCACTCTCTGAGTGCCCTTCTGTTCTTTCCTCTCTCTGGATGCCCTTCTGTCTTCTACTCCTTTTGGAGACCCTGATGTACTCTCCTCTCTCTTGATGCCCTTCTGTCCTCTCCTGTCTCTGGACTCTCTTCTGTCGTCTCCTCACTCAGGATTCCCTTCTGTCCTCTCCTCTCTCTGGATGCCTTTCTGTATTCTCCTCTCTCTGGATGCCCGTCCTTAATCTCCTCTCTTGGGATGCCGTTCTGTCCTCTCCTCTTTCGGGACGCCCATCTGACCTCTCCTCTCCCTGAATGCCCTTATGTCTTCTCCTCTCTCTGGATGCCATTCTGTTCTCCTCTCTGGATGACTTTCTGTCCTATCCTCTCTCTGGATGCCCTTCTGGATTCTCATCCCTCTGTATGCCCTACTGTTCTCTCCATTCTCAGGATGCCCTTCTGTCTTCTCCTTTCTCTAGATGCCCTTCTGTTCTCTGCTCTCTTCAGGTGCACTTTTGTCTTTTCCTCTCTCTGTATGCCCTTTTTCTCTCTCCTTTCTCTGGATGCCCTTCTGTTCTCTCCTATCTCCGGACGCCCTTTTTCCTCTCATTTCTTGATGCCCTTCTGTCTTCTCCTCACTCTGAATGCATTTCTGTTCTCTCTCTCTCTGGATGCCATTCTGTCCTCTCCTCTCTCTGGATGCCCTTCTGTCCTCTCCGTTTTCTGGATGCCCTTCTGTTCTTTCCTCTTTCTGGATGCCCTTTATTTCTTTCCTCTCTTTGCATGCCCTATTTTACTATCTTCTCTCTGGATGCCCTTCTGTCTTCTCCTCTCTCTGGATGTCCTTCTGTTGTCTCCTTTCTCTGGATGCCCTTTTTTCTCTCCTCTTTCTTGATGCCCTTCTGTTCTCTCCTCTCTTGTATGCTTTTCTTTACTCTCCTCTCTCTGGATTCCCTTCTGTCTTCTCCTCTCTCTGGATGCCATTCTGTTCTCCTCTCTGGATGACTTTATTTCCCATCCTCTCACTGGATACCCTTCTGTATTCTCATCCCTCGGGATACCTTTCTGGTCTCTACTCTCTCTGGATGCCCTTCTGTCCTCTCCTCTCTGTGGATGCCCTTATGTTGTCTCCTCTCTCTAGATGCTCTTCTGTTCTTCCCAATCTATGGATGCCCTTCTGTACTTTCCTCTCTCTCTATGTGCCTTTCAGTTTTCTCCTATCTCTGGATGCACTTGTGTCATCTCCTTTCTTTTTATGCTCCTCTGTTCTCTCCTCTGTCTGGATTTCCTTCTGTCCTCTCATCTCTCTGGATGTCCTTCTGTCTTCTCCTCTCTCTGGATGACCTTCTGATCTCTCCTCTCTCCGAATGCTCTTCTGTCTTCTCTTCAATCTGGATGCCCTTCTCTCTTCTCCTCTCTCTGGATGCACTTCTGTTTTCACCTCTCTATGGATGCCCTTCTGTCTTTTCCTCTCTTTGGATGCCCTTTTGTTCTCTCCTCTCCCTGGATGCCCTTCTGTCTTCTCCTTTCTCTGGTTGCCCTTCTGTCTTCTCTGATCTCTGGATATCATTCTATTCTCTACTCTCTCTGGATGCCTTTCTGTTTTTTCTGTTCTCTGGATGCCTGTCTGTTCTCTTCTCTATGTGGATGGCCTTCTGTCCTCTCCTCTCTCTGGATGCCCTTCTGTTCTCTTATCTCTCTGGATGGCTTTCTGTGCTCTCTTCTCTGGAACCCTTCTGTCCTCTCCTCTCTCTGGATGCCCTTCTGTCCTCTCTTCTCTGCCGGATGCCCTTCTGTCCTCTACTCTCTCTGATGCCCTACTGTTCTCTCCTCTCTCTGAATTCCCTTTTTGTCTTCTCCTCCCTCTGGATGCGCTGCTCTTCTCTCCTCTCTCAAGATGCCTTTTGGTCCTCTATTCTCTCTGGATATCCTTCTGTTCTCAGATCTCTCTGGATTCCCTTCTGTGCTCTCCTCTCTCTGGATGCCCTTCTGTCCTCTCCTCTCTCCGGATGCCCTTCTGTCCTCTCCTCTCTCCAGATGTCCTTCTGTCTTCTCCTCTCTCTGGATGACCTTCTGATCTCTCCTCTCTCTGCTGCTCTTCTGTCTTCTCTTCACTCTGGATGCCCTTCTCTCTTCTCCTCTCTCTGAATGCACTTCTGTTTTCACCTCTCTATGGATTCCCTTCTGTCTTCTCCTATCTCTGGATTCCTTTCTGTGCTCTTCTCTCTCTGGATGCCCTTCTGTCCTCTCCTCCCTATGGATGCACTTCTGTCTTCTCTTCTCTCTGAATGCCCTTCTCTTCTCTCCTCTTTCTACATTTCCTTTTTGTATTCTCCTCTCTCTGAATGCCGTTCCCTTCTCTCCTCTGTCTAGATTTCCTTCTGTCCTCTATTCTCTTTGGATGCCCTTCTGTACTTTCCTCTCTTGGGATGCCCTTCTGTTTTCTCCTCTCTCCCTATGCTCTTCTGTTCTCTCATCTCACCTGATGCCATTCTGTTTTCTTCGCTCTCTTGATGCCTGACATTTTTCTCCTCAATCTGGATACCCTTCTTTCTTTTTCTCTCTCTAGATACCCTTCTGTTCTCTCCTCTTTCTGGATGCCTTTCTGTTCTCTCCTGTCTCTGGATGTCCTTGTGTCCTCTCCTCTTTTTGGATATTCTTCTGCTCTCTCCTCTCTCTGGATGCCCATATGTCCTCTCCTCACACTGAATGCCCTTCTGTCTTCTCCTCTCTCTGAATGCCCTTCTGTTCTCTCTTCTGTCTAGATGCCCTTCTGTCCTCTATCCTCTCTGGATGCCCTCTGTTCTCTCGTTTCTCCAGATGCCCTTCTGTCCTCTCCTCACTCTCGATTCCCTTCAATTCTCTCTTCTCTTTGGATGCCTTTCTGTCTTCTTATTTCTCCTGATGCCTGTCTGTTCTCTCCACTCTACCAATGCCCTTCTGTCTTCCCCTCTTTCTGTATGCCCATGTGTTCTCTGCTATCACTAGATGCCCTTTTGTCCTCTCCTCTCACTGGATGCCCTTCTGTTCACTTCTCTCCCTAGATGCCCTTCTGTCCTCTCCCCTCTCCAGATGCCCTTGTGTCTTCTCCTTTCTCTGGAGGTCCTTCTGTACTCTCCACTCTCTCGATGACATTTTGTCCTCTCCTCTCTTTGATACCCTTCTGTTCTCTCCTCTTTGGGATGCCCTCCTGTTCTCTCATATCACTTGATGCCCTTGTGTCCTCTTCTCTTTCTGAATGCCCTTCTGTCCTCTCCTCTCTCTGGATGTCTTTCTGTCTTTTCCTCTTTCCGAATGCCCTTTTATTCTCTCCTCTCTTTGGTTTCCCTTGTGTCTTCTCCTCTCTCTGGTTACCCTTCTGTTCTCTCCTCTTTCTGGATTCCTTTCTGTTCTCTCCTCTCTCCAGATGCCCTTCTGTCTTCTCCTCTCTTTGGATGCCCTTCTGTCTTCCCCTTTCTCTGTATCCCCATCTGTTCTCTCCTCTCTCTAAATTATCTTCTTTCCTCTCATTTCTCTGGATATCCTTCTATTCTCTTCTCTCTCTGGATGATCTTCTGTACTCTCATTTCTCTGAATGCCCTTCTGTTCTCTTCTCTCTCTGGATGATCTTCAATTCTCTCATCTCTCTGGATGCCCTTTTCTCCTCTCATCTCTCTGGATGACCTTCTGTGTTCTCTTCTCTATGGATGCCTTTCTGTCCTCTCCTCTCTCTGGATGCCCTTCTGTTTTCTCCTCTCTTCTGATGCTCTTCTGTCCTCTCCTTTCTCTGGATGCCCTTCTGTCCTCTCCTCTCTCTTGATGCCTTTCTGTTCTCTCCTCTCACTGGATGCCCTTCTGTCTGCTCCTTTCTCTGGATGCCCTTCTGTCTTCTCTGCTCTCTGGATACTGTTCTATTCTCTACTCTTTATGGATGCCCTTCTTTTTTCTTTTATCACTGAATGCCCATCTGTTCTCTCCTCTCTGTTGATGCCCTTCTGACCTCTCCTCTCCATGGATGCCCTTCTATTCTTTCCTCCCTCTGGATGCTCTTCTGTCCTCTCCTCTCTCTGGATGCCCTTCAGTCCTCTCCACTCTCTGGATGGCTTTCTGTTCTCTCCACTCTCTGGATACCTTCTGTACTCTCCTCTCTCTGGATGACCTTCTGATCTCTCTTCTCTCTTTATGCTCTTCTCTCTTCTCTTCACTCTGGATGCCCTTCTCTCTTCTCCTCTCTCTAGATGCACTTCTGTTTTCACCTCTCTATGGATGCCCTTCTGTCTTCTCCTCTCTCTGGATTCCTTTCTGTGCTCTCCTCTCTCTGGATGCCCTTCTGTCTTTTCCTCTCTCTGTATGCCCTTTTGTTCTCTCCTCTCTCTGAATGCCCTTCTCTTCTCTCCTCTTTCTGTATTTCCTTCTGTTCTCTCCATTCTCTGGATGCCCTTCTGTCTTCTTTTCTTTCTGGATGTCCTTCTCTTCTCTCCTCTCTCTGGATGCCCTTCTGTCTTCTATTCCTTTTGGAGGCCCTTATGCTCTCTCCTCTCTCCTGATGCCTTCTGTTCTCTCCTCTCTCTGGATTCCCTTCTGTCTTCTCCTCTCTCTGGTGCCCTTGTGTTCTCTCATCTCTCTGGATGCCCTGCTGTCCTCTCCTCTCTCCTGATGCACTTCTGTCTTCTCCTCTCTCTGGATTCCCTTCTGCTCTCTCCTCACTAAGGATGCCCTTCTGTCCTCACTTCTCTTGCGATGCCATTCTGTCCTCTCCTCTTTCTGGATGCCCATCTGTCCTCTCCTCTCTTGAATGTCCTTATATCTTCTCCTCTCTCTGGATGCCTTTCTGTTCTCTCCTCTCTCTTGATGCCATTCTGTCCTTTATTCTCTCTGGATGCCTTGTGTTCTTTTGTCTCTCCAGATGCCCTTCAGTACTCTCCTCTTTCTGGATGAATTTCTTTCCTATCCTTTCTCCCAATGCCCTTCTGTTCTTTACTCTATACCGATGCCCTTCTGTCTTCTCCTCTTTCTGGATGCCCTTGTGTTCGCTGCTGTTTCTAGGTGCCCTTCAGTCCTCTCCTCTCTCTGGATGCCCTTCTCTTCATTTCTTTCCCTGGATGCCCTTCTGTCCTTTCCCCTCTCTGGATGCCCTTCTGTCCTCTCTTCTCTCGGGATGCACTTTTATATTCTCCTCTCTCTGAATGCCCTTCTGTTCTCTTCTCTTTCTGGATGATCTTCTGTTCTCTCATCTCTCTGGATGCCCTTTAGTCCTCTACTCTCACAGGATGCCCTTCTGTCTTCTCTTCACTATGGATGCCCATCTGTCCTATCCTCTCTTTTGATGCCCTTCTGTTTATTCCTCTCATCCGATGCTCTTCTATTCTCTCCACTCTGTGGATGCCTTTCTGTATTCTCCTCTCTCTGGATGCCCTTCTGTTCTCTCCTCTTTCTGGATGCCCTTCTGTCATCTCCTCTCTCTGGATGTCCTTCTGTTCTTTTCTCTCCCTGGATGCTCTTCTGTCTTCTCCTCTCTCTGGATGACCTTCTGATCTCTCCAATCTCCAGATGCTCTTCTGTCTTCTCTTCACTCTGGATGCCCTTCTCTCTTCTCCTCTCTCTGGATGCACTACTGTTTTCATTCATCTATGGATGCCTTTCTGTCTTCTCCTCTCTCTACATGCCTTTCTGTCCTCTCATCTCTCTGGATGCACTTCTGTCTTATCCTCTATCTGGATGCTCTTCTATTCTCTTGTCTCTGTGGATGCCCTTCTGACCTCTCCTCTCCATGTATGCTCTTCTGTTCTCTCCTCTTTCTGGATGACTTTCTGTCCTTTCCTCTCTCTGGATGCCCTTCTGTTCTCTCCTCTCTCTGGATGGCTTTCTTTTCTAACCTCTCTCTGGAGGCCCTTCTGTCCTCTCCTCTCTCTGGATGCCTTTCTGTCTTCTCATCTCTCTTTATGCCCTTCTGTTCTCTCCTCTCTCTAGATTCTCTTCTGTCCTCTCATCCCTCTGGATGCCCTTCTGTTCCCTTCTCTCTCTGGATGGTCTTCTGTTGGCTCATCTCTGTGGATGACCTTCTATTATCTCCTCTCTCTCAAAGATCTTCTGTTCTCTCATATCTCTGGATGCCCTTGTGTCCTCTCCTCTCCTCTCTCTGGATGCTCTTCTGTTCTCTCATCTCCCGGATGCCCTTCTGTCTTCTCCTCTATCTACATGCCTTTCTATTCTCTCCACTCTATGGATGCATTTGTGTCCTCTCCTCTCTTTTTATGCCCTTCTGTTCTCTCTTCTCTCTGGACTCCCTTCTGTCCTCTCATTTCTCTTGATGTCCTTCTGTCTTCTCCTCTCTCTGGATGACCTTCTGATCTCTCCTCTCTCTGGATGTTCTTCTGTCTTCTCTTCACTCTGGATGCCCTTCTCTCTTCTCCTCTCCCTGGATGCACTTCTGGTTTAACCTCTCTTTGGATGCCCTTCTGTCTTCTCCTCTCTCTGGATGCCCTTCTGTTCTCTCCTCTCACAGGATACCCTTCTGGCTTCTCCTTTCTCTGGATGTGCTTCTGTCTTCTCTGCTCTCTGGATACTGGTCTCTTCTCTCCTCTCTCTGGATTCCCTTCTGTATTCTCTGCTCTCTGGATCCCCATCTGATCTCTCCTCTCTGTGGATGCCCTTCTGACCTCTCCTGTCCATGTATTCCCTTCTGTTCTCTCCTCTCTCTGGATGCCCTTCTGTCCCCTCCTCTCACTGGATGCCATTCTGTCCTCTCCTCTCTCTGGATGCCCTTCTGTCCTCACCTCTCTGGGGATGGCCTTCTGTCCTCTCCTCTCTCTTGATGCCCTTCTGTCCTCTCCTCTCTCTGGATGGCCTTCTGTCCTCTCCTCTCTCTGGATGCCCTTCTGTCCTCTCCTCTCTCTGGATGCCCTACTGTTCTCTCTTCTCTCTGGATTCCCTTTTTGTCTTCTCCTCTCTCTGGATGCGCTTCTCTTATCTCCTTTCTCAAGATGCCCTTGTGTCCTCTATCCACTCTGCATGATCTTCTGTTCTCTCATCTCTCTGGATGCCCTCCTGTCTTCTCTTTTCTATTGTTGCCCTTCTGTCCTCTCCTCTCTTTTGATGCCCTTCTGTTCTCTCCTCTCTTTGGATGCCCTTCTTTCTTTTCGTCTCTCTGGATGACCGTCTGTTTTCTCCTCTCTATGGATGACCTTCTGTTCTCTACTCTATCCAGATGCCCTTCTGTCTTCTCCTCTCTCTTGATTCCCTTCTGTCCTCTCCTCTCTCTGGATGCCCTTCTGTCTTCCCCTCTCTCTGTATGCCCTTCAGATCTCTGCACTCTCTGGATGCTTTTCTGTCCAGTCATCTCTCTGGATGCCTTTCTGTCTTCTCCTCTGTCTGGATGCCCTTCTGTTTTCACCTATCTACAGAAGCCCTTCTGTCTTCTCTCTCTACATGCCTTTCTGTTCTCTCATCTCTCTGGATGCGCTTCTGTCTTCTCCTGGATCTGGATGCCCTTCTGTCCTCTCCTCTCTCTGGATGCCCTTCTGTCTTTTCATCACTATGAATGACCATCTGTTGTCTCATCTCTCTGGATGACCTTCTGTTCTCTCCTCTATCCAGATGCCCTTCTGTCTTCTCTTCACTCTGGATGCCCTTCTTTCTTCTCCTATCACTGGATGCACTTCTGTTTTCACCTCTCTATTGATGCCCTTCTCTCTTCTCCTCTCTCTGGATGATCTTCTGTTCTCTCCTCTCACTGGATGCCCTTCTGACTTCTCCTTTCTCTGGAAGCCCTTCTATCTTCTCTGCTCTCTGGATACCATTCTATTCTCTACTCTCTCTGCATGCCTTTCTTTTTTCTCTGCTCTCTTGATGCCCGTCTGTTCTCTCCTCTCTGTGGATGCAGTTCTGACCTCTCTTCTCCATGGATGACCTTCTATTCTCTCCTCTCTCTGGATGCTCTTCTGTCCTCTCCTCTCTCTTAATGCCCTTCAGTACTCTCCACTCTCTGGATGGCTTTCTGTTCTATCCACTCTCTGGTTACCTTATGTATTCTCCTGTCTCTGGATGCCCTTTTGTCCTCTCCTCACTCTGGATGTTCTTCTTTCCTCTCCTCACTCTGAATATCCTTCTGTCTTCTCCTCTCTCTAGATAACCTTCTGTTCTCTCATCTCACTGGATGCCATTCTGTCCTCTCCTCTCTGTATGCTCTTTTGTGTTCTGCTCTCTCCGGACTCCCTTCTGTCATCTTCTCTCTCTGGAGGTCCTTCAGTCTTCTGCTCTCTCTGGATGGGCTTCTGTTCTCTTCTCTTTCTGGATTCTCTCCTGTTCTCACATCTCTCTGGATGCCCTTCTGTTCTCTATTCTTTTGGGATGTCCTTCTGCCCTCTCCACTCTCTGGATGCCCTTCCGTCCTCTCCTCTCTCGGGATGCCCTTATGTCTTCTCCTCTCCCTGGATGCCATTCTGTTCTACTCTCTGGATGACTTCTGTCCTATCCTCTCTCTGGATGCCCTTATGTATTCTCATCCCTCTGTATGCCCTTCTGTTCTCTCCATTCTCTGGATGCCCTTCTGTCTTCTCCTCTCTCTATATGCCCTTCGGTTCTCTCCTCTCTCCGGATGCACTTTTGTTTTTTCCTCTCTGTGTGTGCCCTTTTTCTCTTTCCTCTCTCTGGATGCCCTTCTGTTCTTTCCTCTCTCTGGATGCCCTTCTGTCTTCTACTCCTTTTGGAGGCCCTTATGCTCTCTTCTCTCTCTTGATGCGCTTCTGTTCTCTCCTCTCTCTGGATTTCCTTCTGTCGTCTCCTCACTCAGGATCCCCTTCTGCCCTCTCCTCTCTCTGGATGACTTTCTGTCTTCTCCTCTCTCTGGATGCCCTTCTGTTCTCTCCTCTTTTGGGATGCCGTTCTGTCCTCTCCTCTTCCGGGATGCCCATCTGGCCTCTCCTCTCTGAATGCCCTTATGTCTTCTCCTCTCTCTGGATGCCCTTCTGTTCTCTCCTCTCTCCTCACGCCCTTTTTACTCTCCTCTCTTGATGCGCATCTGTCTTCTCCTCTCTCTGAATGCAATTCTGTTCTCTCTTTCTCTGGATGCAATTCTGTCGTCTCCTCTCTCTGGATGCCCTTCGGTCCTCTCCTCTCTCTGGATGCCCTTCTGTCATCTCCTGTCTCTGGATACCTTCTGTCCTCTAATCTCTCTAGTTGCCTTTCTGTACTCTTCTCTCTATGGATGCTTTGCTTTACTCTCTTCATTCAGGATGTCCTTCTGTTCTCTCCTATCTCTGGATGACCTTCTGTCTTCTCCTCTCTCTGAATGCCCTTCAGTCTTCTCCTCTCTTTTGATGAACTTCTTTCCTCTCCTTTCTCACTATGCCCTTCTGTTCTCTCCTCTCTACTGAAGCCCTTCTGTTTTCTCCTCAATCTGAATGCCATTGTGTTCTCTGATCTCTCTAGGTGCCCTTCTGTCCTCTCCTCTCTCTAGAAGCCCTTCTATCCTATCCCCTCTCCGGATGCCCTTCTGTCCTATACTCTCTCTGGATGTGCTTTCTCTCCTCCCTCTGGATGACCTTCTGTCCTCTTCTCTTTCTGGATTCCCTTCTTTTCTTTCTTATCTCTGGATTCCCTTTTTGTTTTCTCCTCCCTCTGGATGCCCTTCTTTTTCCTACTCTCTCTAGATGCCTTTCTGTCCTTTATTCTCTATGTATGCCCTTCTGTTCTTTCATCTCTCCGGATGCCCTTCTGTGCTCTCCTCTCTCTGGATGCCCTTCTGTCCTCTCCTCTCCCTGGATGCCCTTCTCTCTTTTCCTCTCTCTGGATGCACTTCTCTTCTCTCCTCTCTCTGGATGCCCTTCTGTCCTCTCTTCTCTCTGGATGCCCTGCTGTTCTCTTCTCTCCCTGGAAGCCTTTCTGTCCTCTCCTCTCTCTGGATGCCCTTCTGTCCTCTCCTCGCTCTGGATCCCTTCTGTATTCTAATCTCTCTGGTTGCCTTCCTGTTCTCTTTTCTCTATGGAAGCTCTCCTGTAGTCTCATCTCTCTGGATTCCCTTCTGTTCTCTGCTCTCTCTGGATGACCTTCTGTATACTCCTCTCTCTGAATGCCCTTCGGGATTCTCCTCTTTTTGGATGCCCTTCTGTTTTCTTCTCTCTGGATGCCCTTCTCTGCTCACCTCTCTCTGGATGCCTTTCTGCCCTCTCCTCTCTCTGGATGGCCTTCTGTCCTCACCTCTCTCTGGATCCCTTCTGTCCTCTAATCTTTCTGGTTGCCTTTCTGTACTCTTCTCTCTCTGGATGCTCTCCTGTACTCTCATCACTCTGGATGCCCTTCTGTTCTCTCCTCTCTCTGGATGACCTTCTGTCTTCTCCTCTCTCTGAATACCCTTCGGTCTTCTCCTCACTCTGGAGGATCTTCTTTCCTCTCCTATCTCCTGATACACTTCTGGTCTCTCCTCTCTACCAATGCCCTGCTGTTCTTTCCTCTCCCTGGATGCTCTTCTGTTCTCTCCTCTCTCTGGATCATTTCTGTAATCTAATCTCTCTGGTTGCCTTTCTGTTCTCTTCTCTATAGAAGCTCTCCTGTAGTCTCATCTCTCTGGATGCCCTTCTGTTCTCTGCTCTCTCTGGATGACCTTCTGTATACTCCTCTCTCTGAATGCCCTTCGGGATTCTCCTCTCTTTGGATGAACTTCTGTTCTCTTCTCTTTGAATGCCCTTCTCTGCTCACCTCTCTCTGGATGCCCTCTGTCCTCTCCTCTCCTTGGATGCCCTTCTGTCCTCACCTCTCTCTGGATTTCTTCTGTCCTTTAATCTCTCTGGTTGCCTTTCTGTACTCTTCTCTCTATGGATGACCTTCTGTCTTTTCCTCTCTCTGAATACCCTTCGGTCTTCTCTCTCTGGAGGAACTTCTTTCCTCTCCTATCTCCCGATGCACTTCTGGCCTCTCCTCTCTACCAATGCCCTGCTGTTCTCTCCACTCCCTGGATGCCGTTATGCCCTCTCCTCTCTCTGGATGCCCTTCTGTCCTCTCCTCTCTCTGGATCCCTTCTGTACTCTAATCTCTCTGGTTGCCTTTCTGTTCTCTTCTCTCTATGGAAGCTCTCCTGTAGTCTCATCTATCTGGATGCCCTTCTATTCTCTGCTCTCTCTGGATGACCTTCTGTCTACTCCTCTCTCTGAATGCCCTTCGGGATTCTCATCTCTTTGGATGCCCTTCTGTTCTCTTCTCTCTGGATGCCCTTCTCTGCTCATCTCTCTCTGGATGCCCTTCTATCCTCTTTTCTCTCTAGATGGCCTTTTGTCCTCACCTCTCTCTGGATCCCTTCTGTCTTCTAATCTCTCTGGTTACCTTTCTGTTCTCTTCTCTCTATGGATGCTCTCCTGTACTCTCATCACTCTGGATGACCTTCTGTCTTTTCCTCTCTCTGAATACCCTTCGGTCTTCGCCTCTCTCTGGAAGAACTTCTTTTCTCTACTATCTCCCGATGCCCTTCTGGTCTCTCCTCTCTACCGATGCCCTTCTGTGTTCTCCTCTTTCTGGATGCCCTTCTGTTCACTTTCTCCCTGGATGCCCTTCTGTCCTCTTCCCACTCCGGATGCCCTTCCTACCTCTCCTCTCTCTAGATGCTCTTCTTTATTTTCTTTTCTCTGGATTCCCTTCTGTCTTTTTCTCTTTCCAGATGCCCCTGTTTTCTCTCCTATCTCTCCTATCTCCTATCCCTGTTTGTCTTCTCCTGTCTCTTGATGCCCTTCTCTTTTCTCCTCTCTCTATATATGCCCATCTGTCCTATATTATCTCTGTATGCCCTTTTGTTCCCTCATCCCTCTGGATGTTCTTGTGTTCTCTTCTCTCTCTAGATGCTCTTCTGTCTTCTCTTCTGTCTGGATGGCTTTCTGTTCTCTCCTCTCTCTGAATAACTTCTGTACTCTCCTCTCATTGGATGCCCTTCTGTCGTCTCCACTCTGGATGCCATTCTGTCTTCTCCTCTCTCTTTATGCCCTTCTGTTCTCTCCTCTCTCTTGATTCCCTTCAATCTTCTCTTATCTCTGGATGTCCTTCTGTCGTCTCCTCTCTCTGGATGCCCAACATTGTCCTCCTCACTCTCGATACCCTTCTGTCTTCTCTTCTCTCTGGATGTCCTTCTGTTGTCTCCTTTCTCTGGATGCCCTTCTGTCCTCTCCTCTTTCTGAATGCCCATCTGTTCTCTCCTCTTTTTTGGTGCCCTTCTGTTCTCTCCTCTCTCCGGATGCCCTTCTGCCTTCTCCTCACACTGGATGCCTTTCACATCTATAATCTCTCTGGATGCCCTTCTGTCCTTTCCTCTTTTTGGATGTTCTTCTCTCTCCTCTATCTGGATGCCCATATGTCCTCTCCTCACTCTAAATGCCCTTCTGTCTTCTCCTCTCTCTGAATGCCCTTCTGTTCTCTCTTCTGTCTAGATGCCCTTCTGTCCTCTATCCTCTCTGGATGCCCTCTGTTCTCTCATTTGTCCAGATGCCCTTCTGTCCTCTCCTCTTTCTTGATTCCTTTTAATTCTGTATTCTCTCTGGATGGCTTTCTGTCTTCTCATTTCACCTGATGCCCGTCTGTTCTCTCCTCTCTACCAATGCCCTTCTGTCTTCCCCTCTTTCTGTATGCCCTTGTGTTCTCTGCTTTCTCTAGATGCCCTTCTGTACTCTCCTCTCTCTGGATGCACTTATGTTCACTTCTCTCCCTAGATGCCCTTCTGTCCTCTTCCCTCTCCAGATGCCCTTGTGTCTTCTCCTTTCTCTGGAGGCCCTTCTGTACTCTCCACTCTCTCGATGACATTTTGTCCTCTCCTCTCTTTTGATACCCTTCTGTTCTCTCCTCTTCGGGATGCCCTCCTGTTCTCTCATATCACTGGATGCCCTTGTCTCCAATTCTCTTTCTGGATGCCCTTCTGTCCTCTCTTCTCTCTGGATGTCTTTCTGTCTTTTCCTCTTTCAGAATGCCCTATTGTTCTCCCCTCTCTTTGGTTTTCCTTGGGTCTTCTCCTCTCTCTGGTTACCCTTCTGTTCTCTCCTCTTTCTGGATTACCTTTTGTTCTCTCCTCTCTCCAGATGCCCTTCTCTCTTCTCCTCTCTCTGGATGCCCTTCTGTCTTCTCCTCTCTTTGGATGCCCTTGTGTCCTCTTCTCTTCCTGGATGACCTTCTGTCCTCTCTTCTCTCTGGATGCCCTTCTGTCTTCTCCTTTCTCTGTATCTCCTTCTGTTCTCTCCTCTCTCTAGATTCTCTTCTGTCCTCTCATTTCTCTGGATATCCTTCTGTTCTCTTCTCTCTCTGGATGATCTTCTGTTCTCTCATCTCTCTGGATGCCCTTTAACTATTCTCTCTCTGGATGATCTTCAGTTCTCTCATCTCTCTGGAGGCCCTTTTGTCCTCTCCTCTCTCTGGATGCCCTTCTGTCTTCTCTTCTCTATGGATGCCCTTCTGTCCTCTCTTCTCTTTGTATGTCCTTCTGTTTTCTCCTCTCTTCCGATTCTCTTCTGTCCTCTTCTCTCTGTGGATGCCATTCTGTATTCTCCTCTCTCTGGATGTCCTTCTGTTGTCTTCTTTCTCTAGATGCCCTTCTTTCCTCTCCTCTTTCTGAATGCCCTTCTGTCCTCTCCTCACTCTGGATGCCTTTCTGTTCTCTCCTCTCTCTGGATACCCTTCTGTTCTCTCTTCACTCTGGATGCCCTTCTGTACTCTCCTCTATTTAGATGCCCTTCGGTCCTCGCCTCCCTTGCATTCCCTTCTGTCCTCTTTTGTCTCTGGATTCCCTTTTGTCCTCTAATCTCTCTGGTTGCCTTCCTGATTTCTTCTCTCTATGGAGGCTCCCATGTACTCTCATCTCTCTGGATACCTTTCAGTTCTCTCCTCCCTCTGGATGCCTTTATGTTCTCTCCTCTCTCTGGATGCCCTTCTGTCCTCTCCTCTTTCTGGATGCCCTTTTGTTCTCTTATCTCTGGATGCCCTTCTGTCTTCTACTCTCTGTTGCTGCCCTTATGTCCTCTCCTATCTCTGGATGCCTTTCTGTCCTCTATTCAGTCTGGATTCCCTCTGTCTTCTCCTCTCTCTGAAGGCCCTTCTGTTCTTTCCTCTCTCTGGAGGCCCTTCTGTTCTCTCCTCTCTATAGATTCCCTCCTTTCCTCTCATCTCTATGGATCCATTTCTGTTCTATTCTCTCTATTGATGATCTTCTGTTCTGTCATCACTCTGGATGCCCTTGTGTCCTCTCCTTTCTCTGGATGACCTTCTGTATTTTTCTCTCTCTGGATGCCCTTCTATTCTCTCCTCTCTTTAGATTCTGTTCTGTGCTCTCATTTCTCTGTATGCCCTTCTGTACTCTTCTTTATCTGGGTGATCTTCTGTTCTCTCCTCCCTGTGGATGATCTTCTGTTCTCTCATCTCTCTTGATGTTTTTGGGTCCTATCTTCTTTCTGTATGTCCTTCTGTCCTCTCTTCTCTCTGGATGCCCTTCTGTATTCTCCTCTCTGTGGATCCCCTTCTGGTCTCTCGTCTCTCTGGATGCCCTTCTGTCTTCTCCTCTCTCTGGATGTCTTCTGTTGTCTCCTTTCTCTAGATGCCCTTCTGCCCTTCCCGCTCTTTGAATGCCCTTCTGTCTTCTCCTCTCTCTGGATGCTCTTCTGTTCTCTCCTTTCTCTGGATGCTTTTCTATTCTATCCACTCTCCAGATGCACTTCTGTCTTCTTCTCTCTCTGGATGCCCTTCTGTATTCTCCACTCTCTGGACGCCCTTCTGTTCTCTACTCTCTATGGAGGCCTTTCTGTCTCATCCTCTCTCTGGATGCCCTTCGGTCTTCTCTTTTCTCTGGATGCCTTCTGTTCTCTCCTCTCTCTGGAAGGCCTTCTGTCCTCTCCTCTCTCTGGATTCCCTTCTGTCCTCTTCTTTCTCTGGATGCCTTTCTGTCTTCTCATCTCTCCGTCTGCACTTCTGTTCTCTTCTCTCTCTGGATGCCCTTTTGTCTTCTCCTCTCTCTCGATGCCCTTCTGTCTTCTCCTCTTGCTGGAGGCATTTCTGTATCCTCCTCTCTCTCTGGATGTCCTTCTGTCCTCTCCTCTCTCTAGATGCCTTTCTGTCTTCTCCTCTGAGTGGATGCCCTTCTGTTCCCTTCTCTGTCTGGATGACCTTTTGTCTTCTCATCTCTCTGGATGCTCTACTCTTCTCTCCTATGTCTGGATGATATTCTATTCTCTCCAGTCTCATTATGCCCTTCTATCCTCCGTCTATCCGGATGCCCTTCTGTTCTCTCCTCTCTCTGTATGCCCTTCTGTCTTCTTCTCCCTCTGGATGACCTTCTGTTGTCTCCTCTCTCTGGATGCCCTTCTGCTCTCACCTCTAACAGGATGCCCTTCTGTCTTCTCCTCTCTCTGGATACCCTTCTGTTCTCTCCTCTCTCTAGATTCTCTTATGTCCTCTCATCACTCTGTATGTCCATCGGTTGATTTCTCTCTCTGGATAATCTGTTCTCTCATATCTCTGGATGCACTTCTGTGCTCTTCTATCTCTGCATGATCTTCTGTTCTCTCATCTCTCTAATTGCCGTTGTGTCCTCTCATCTCTCTGGATGCTCTCCTTTTCATTTGTCTCTCGGGATGCCCTTGTGTTGAAGAATGAAAATTATACAAATCATTTTTATAGAATACATACATATATAGATGCCTTTCAAGTTCTTTTAGGGACATGGAAAATTTTCTCTAAAACAAGCCAGGCCAGTTTCAGAAACTGGCTGTAAGGAGTGAAAGTCATTCAGGTGGTAAAAACACAATGACAGGACTGTGGCTTTACAGCTGGAGCTAGTGAGAATAAATAGTTGATAAATGACAAGGTAGGGCAGTGACTTGGTGAAACCACATTTTTGAAAAAATGATTGTACTGGGTAATTTCCATGGCCATTAACCTTTTAGGGTGGGTTTCTTTGGAATGTATCACTATTCTCATGTTATGTATCCTTGGCAACCTCTTACCCCCTTCCCACTCCCCTGGTTTGTGGTTTTGCTCTTTAAAAGACCCCGGTACCCATCACTCAGGGCCAAAAACCCTGCTCTTGGAGCTAAAGAGCTTGTCATTTTTGACCGCCGGCTCCTCCCCTAATAAACCTCTGCTGATTGCATCCAGGTATGGTTTCTTGTGATTTTTAGGTGTTCGCGATTCCGGAGGCTTGAGGAAGGGTCTCCCGAGTTTGGGGGTCTTCATTTGGGGGCTCGTTCTGGATATGCGACCACCTTAATCCAAGAACCACGCTGGGAGGTAAAGGGACAAAGCGGTTTTTTCTGTCTGGTTGTTGTGTGACCTTTTGTATAAATTGCCTGGTTTTTCATGTACTGATTTCTGGTTTTTCATGTGCGAGTTTGCCTAAATCGTCTGATTTCTTGTGTGCTAGGGTTGCCTAAATCGTGTGCTGTTTTGTCTAGGTTTGTTTAAGTTAATTGGTTTCTAAGTTGTTTGTGCCCGTCTGTCTGGATTATTTGGTTTCTGAAAAGTGCACTTCGGTTTGGACTGGCAGCTGTTTCTGTCTCATGAAGGGCAGTAAACCACTTTTGTTTCAAGAGGAGACAAATGAGTGATTAGCAGACGTGCTGGAGAGTCACTAGCTGCTGCACCCCCAGAGACGTTTGGGGGTTCATCTAGGTGCCGGAGAGGAAGTGGAATCCCTCTTGGCTGGCACTGGTGATTGAGACGGGTTTTTTGTTAGTATTTTTGTGTGTTAACAATGAAACTAGAGAGAAATGGTCAGAAATGGCCAAGGTGGTAGTTGTACTCTCATGGCAGTGTGTCTATTTTTGGGTTGTTCATTGCTGGCATGTTTGAAATCTGTAAGACTTGGTCCAGCATAAGCTGGCCAAGTTGTCTGAATCTGTTAAATCTGAATCTATGAAGACTGACCGCGTTGTCTGGTTATTGGAGTCTTACTTGGAAGGCAAGAGGCCTTCCAGAAGGTCAGGGCATCTGACTGTCAGGTTTCAAGAGACTGAGGGCTCCTACTTGGGAGAAGACGTGGAATCCTTCTTCATCTGGGGTCGTGGCCAAATGTAGTTAAGTGTTATTTGTGCCACACATGGCAGGGGTGAGCTATCTGTGTTTTATTTACCACCCGTGACAGGGGTGAGCTATTTGTGTTGTTTTTTTTTATATGTGTGTGTCTTTTCTTGGCAAATCATCTGTGTGTTAGCTGTTAATCTACTGTGTTAAACATCTTGAGTTAAAAATAGGTAACATGATTGCCGGCAGAGAGAGGAATGAAGCCGCCAGTACAAGAATACAGCTGCAGAAAGGCGGGCAGGTCCTTTAATAAGGGGCAGCTACCTCGGTTCGTACTCGCGGTTCGTGTTCCTACAACCCGCCTACTGCATGTAGGGTATGCTTCAGGTAACAGCACATGGAGGGTGCCCTCACCCAGCCTGCACTTGGCGGGCGACAACTCGTGGTTCCCCAGCACAGCAATAGCGTGCAACAGCTACCTAGTTTGGTATTCCTGGCTGTACTGGGTACCTTGAGGTCACTAGTGCAACAAATCGGCGTTTTCCACCTGCCACCTATGAAGATAGATGAGAACCCAGGTGATAAAAATGAAAAAACCTGGCAGTGGAGCCAGGACAGCTAGACAAACAGCTGCAGCAAGATTGTTCACCTGAGAGTTAATTATTTTTTTTTTTTTTAAAAAAAAGAGAGACAAGAACTGGTTAAAACTGCTTACTTAATTTAGTTTAAAACTTACTTGTGAGGTAGTCTTGATTTACATAAAAACTGATAATTCGTCCTGCTCTGTGGCCAGGAGAAGGGCACCAGCAGAAAAAGAAAGTTAATAATAATTTTTCCCAGTTTAATAAGTAAAGGAGTGTTTTTTTCTAAAATTACAGCTTAAAAGTTACAGGCTGTCCTGAGTCAGAAACATATATATATATATATGGCCTTCAGTTTTGATAGATTTTCTAGCCATTACTGTTTGAGACAATTTCATTATTTATATGAGATTTTCATTAAGATATGGTTCAAAGATGAGCGTTCTGACAAGATAAAATTGAAGAAGTGGTGAAGACTTGTGCTCTTATGTTAGACATAAAAATGTTTACTTTATTGTTCTTGTTATATATCACTTCTAAAATAATATTCTAATCAGAAATGACTCTTTAAAGGGTTTTTATAAAACTATGACCAAAGTTTCTATTTTGTTAAAAGTTAAATTCAAATAAGTGTCAAATGTAACTCAAGTTTCCTTTTAAAAATTGTTAATACTGTGTGAATCTTCAACATCTTAATAGTCCTTACTGTGAAATGCTATAGATAAGGCTATTCATTCTGATTTGGTTTCTTTCTTAGAGCTTCAGAGGTGAGCTCACATTACACCTGTGGACAAGGTACTGTTTGCAGACTGAATTAGGTTATGGTCTCTAGTGTGATATAAACAACAGTCATGCAGCCTCACAGATACACTAGTCTGTACAGAGTTCTAAGAGACTACTTACTGCTTTACAGGTGATCAAAAACAATAAATAAGATAAAAGCCTCTCTTCCAGGTGTTCAGAGGTCTCTATAAATTGACTAAGTTTTAAAAGCTATGCTTTGTGCTTCCCACAATTATAGTTAACTCAGTCATTCTGGATTTCTGACGGGATTGAAATCTTATAGCTATTTACCTTGAGAAAAATAAAAGATTTAAATAGGTGGTCGGCAGCTGACATTCATCCTAAAGCCAGGTTCAGAACTAAATGTTTTAGTCAAGATAGATGACAGAGGTGCTGGTTAGTCAACAAAAAAATAGACTGGGTAGTAAGACTATCTTATACTTCACTGATATAAATTGACATAATTATGCTCTAATTATATTTTGAAAAAAAAGTTTCATTTTAAAAGCCTTGCTTTCACAAGACCTTTGCAGGTTCTGGTCTTCAGAAGTAAAGAGCAGGCAGGGACACTGGAGAAAGAATGTTCCCTCAGACATGGAGACATTGGGGACCCAGTCAATTGATCAGGCCATGGTCAGCAGTGGATCAATTCGGACCAGATGTGACTGAGACCTTCATGTGACAGAAGGTAAGGGACACCCAAAGGCCCACGCCAGATCCCGCTGATAGATCTTGAGAGAGAGGGTTACATGAGACCCCACTAATTTTGATCAGGACACATGAGGTTAAGCAGAGATCAGATAAGTTACCCACAGCCTTTCTAGACTAGCTCATAGAGACATTCTGTCAGTGTAGACAAGGCTCCAGAGGCTACAGAGACTACAAGATAAGTCATTGAAAGATTTAGGAAGTATACTACATATTAAAATTATTGATGGTAATAGCAAGTGAGAGAAGATTTTACAGAAAGGAATAGAGAAGAGGAATAGAGAAGGTTTAGTGTAAGTCTAGAAGAAAAGAGTAGAGAAGAAGAATAGAGATAAGTTGCTGTGAGTCCAGAGGAATAAAGAGGAATAGAGGAGACTAGAGAGAGGTGAAGAAATAGACAGGTGACAGGAAAGAATTTACAAAAAGCAGAAAAAAGGGACTCCAATCAAAGAGAGATAAAACTCTTTGAAAAAAAAAAAACAGTGTGTGCATTGCAAGTAAAGGAGCCAGCTTCAGGGTCCAAGAGGGCCCTAACAAATAGAAGCCAGGGTCAGAAAATCCCAGGCCTCGAAAAACACCCCAAGTGGTGAAGATAACAGCTCTGTGTGAAGACAGCTATTGAGATAGATGGGGCAGCTTGGAGCCACCCAACTTTTGATAGACACAGGGGCTTCCTTTAGGCCAATGGGTCAAAAGGTATTCATGGACTACCCGAAAATGGTGGACTAAGAGATGGGCTGGGTATTCCACTCATTTATGGTCATCCTAGGCTGCTCCTATCCCCTGTCTGGTTGAGGGGATACTCCCTAGGATGGACATCCAGATATAAAAGTTCCTGGGCTGCAACTAGCTGATAAGAATTCAACGGCTAGAAGAGTGACTTCAACCAGGAGCCGAGGTAACCTGCTTTACAGACGGGAACAGTTTTCTCCATGCTGGTCAGAGACAAGCAAGCACTACTGTGGTGAACACAAATGTCATCTGGACTGACTCCCCCACCTCTGAGATCATCGGTGCAGAGAGCAACATTGGAACCTGGGGTCAACAAGCAGGTATGCTTTTGCCACAGCCCATGCCCGCAAGGCTATATGCCAAGAGAGGAAAACCCTGATGAAACCAGAAGCTGTAAATATTTGTTGCCCAGGACACCAAGGGAGGAGACTCCAGCCTGAGGCAATAACCAGACAGATCAAGTGGCTTGATACAGGAGCCCTCCTAGGTTTGGGGCCTAAAATAGACAATGGCGCACACAAGAAGGGAGAACTATACTCCCCAGAAAGCAAAGGATTTACCAGGCTAAATACACAGATGGACTCTTAAGATATGAGTGCAACCAAGCAGCCAAGAGACTTAAAAGTGTATAAGGGACCTTAGGTTTTGAGCCAGAGAAATAATAAGACTTAGAGTAAATAAGAAATATCTAGGAGAAAACAGCCTAGAATAGGGACCTTCCCGAGGTTTCAAGTGTCCTAGGTTATTAGATCAGAGAGCAGTTTTAAGGTAAGTCAGGAATTGAAGATCCACTGTTTATATTGTCTCCAAAGCTCAGGACAGGTAGAGAGAATATACAGGACCCTAAAATTAAACTACCCTTGGGAATTGGCACTGGCTAGATTGTCCCTTGTCCTTGTTCCATACCCAGAATGTCCCTTTTGTGTGGGAAATAATTTTTCAGGCTACTAAGAGACTTCCTGGTGCTGCTGACCATCTGACCTCCTTGAAATCCACCAACACGTGCCTGAACATCCAGACGCCAGAGCAACCTCCTGCTGTTTAGCACAAGGTCGTCTGCTATTCTACAAGGCCAAAGAGCAGGCCCTGACTCCTGAGACATCCCACCCTAGAGGCACGGGGGCAATGCTGCCTTAGAAGATGGGGCTTAGGGTGTATACACCCAAGGTTAAATGACAGCTTGTGATTACAAGATTGAAGTTGAAATGTGAATCTAGAGTTATACAGATTTGGTTTTTTTGCAATTTCTTTTTATTATATATGTGATTTTATGTGTATGTAGACAGCTATGTGCCACAAAATGTGTAAAAGTCAGAAGACAACTTTAAAACTAGTTTTCAAAGAAAAAAAATGTTTTGAAACCCCTAGTTAATAGAATAGGGCCCAAGAAGCCCTGCTAACAGATACTTAGTTCCTAAGATTGATAAATGGTGAGCTTGCAGTCAAAGATTATTGTGTACTTGTCCAGCTAGTTCCCGCAGGTACTCTTGAACTGAGTTTGAGATACACCCTATATGCTTTTGCAGAGAGCCTATTTTTGTTGACCCTAGCTGTTACATTGAGACTAAGAATGGCTATAGAGACAGGTGCTGCTAAGAGGACTAGACTTGCTGTTTCTTAAAGAAGTGTGTTGCTCTAAGAGAAGAATGTTAAGGTTAGACCAGAGACAGAAAGATAGAGAGGAACAGCTGAACTGGTTTGAAAGTTGGTTCAATAAGTCCCCTTTGTTGAGAACCCTGTTATCCTCCCTTGCTGGACCTCTTGTGATTTTACTTTTGCTTTTAACCATAGGCCCTTGCATTTTAAATAGATTAGTAACTTTTTTTAGAGAAAGAATAAGTGCTGTTCAACTTTTAGTACTGCGACATCAATATTGGACTTTAGGTCAAAAAATGATGATTATGATGATACTAAAATCTAAGTTTTTATGATTAAAAACTGTCAGTAGAAGAAATGGGGAAATGAAGAATGAAAAATTATAAAAATCATTTTTATAGAATATATACATATATAGATGCCTTTCAAGTTCTTTTAGGGACATGGAAAATTTTCTCTGAAAAAGGCAGGCCAGTTCCAGGAACTGGCTGTAAGGAGTGAAAGTCATTCAGGTGGTAAAAACACAATGACAGGACTGTGGCTTTACAGCTGGAGCTAGTGAGAATAAATAGTTGATAAATGACAAGGTAGGGCAGTGACTTGGTGAAACCACATTTTTTGAAAAAATGATTGTACTGGGTAATTTCCATGGCCATTAACCTTTTAGGGTGGGTTTCTTTGGAATGTATCACTATTCTCATGTTATGTATCCTTGGCAACATCTTACCCCCTTCCCACTCCCCTGGTTTGTGGTTTTGCTCTTTAAAAGACCCCGGTACCCATCACTCAGGGCCAAAAACCCTGCTCTTGGAGCTAAAGAGCTTGTCATTTTTGACCGCCGGCTCCTCCCCTAATAAACCTCTGCTGATTGCATCCAGGTATGGTTTCTTGTGATTTTTGGGTGGTTGCGATTCCGGAGGCTTGAGGAAGGGTCTCCTGAGTATGGGGGTCTACAGTGTCATCTTCTCTCTCTGGACGCCCTTCTATCCTCTCCTCTCTGGATGCCCTTCTGTCCTCTCCTCTCTCTGGATGATCTTCTGTTTTCTCCTCTCTCCGGATGCCCTTCCATTTCCTCCTCTCTCTGGATGGCTTTCTGTTCTATCATCTCTCTGGATGTTTTTCTGTCTTCTCCTCTCTCTGGATTCCCTTCTGTCCTCTCCTCTCACTCGATGCCATTCTGTCTTCTCCTCTCTGTGGATGCCCTTCTGTTCTCTCTTCTGTCTGAATGACCGCCGTTCTTCTCCTCTCTTTGGATGCACAACTCTTCTCTCCTCTCAGTTAATGATTTTCTGTTCTCTCCAGTCTCAGGATGCCCTTCTTTACTCCCTCTCTCCCGATGCCCTTCTGTACTCTCCAGTCTTTGTATTCCCTTCTGGCTTCTCCACTCTTTGAATGACATTCTGTTGTCTCCTCTTTCTGGATGCCCTTCTGTTCCCTCCTCTATATGGCTGTCCTTCTGTCATTTCCTCTTTCTGAATGCCCTTCTATCTTCTCCTCTCTCTGGAGGCCATTCTGTCAGCTCCACACACTGGATGTCTTCTCTTCTCTCTGGATGCCCTTCTGTTCTCTCGTCTCTCTGGATGCTCTCATTTACTCTCTTATATCTTAATGCAATTCTGTCTGCTCCTCTCTCCAGATGTCCTTCTGTTCTCTTCTCTTTCTGGATTCTCTCCTGTACTCTCCTCTCTCTTGATGGGCTTCTGTTCTCTCCTCTCTCTGGATGCCCTTCTGTTTTCTCCACTCTCTGGATGGCCTTTTATTCTCTCCTCTCTATGGAGGCCCTTCTGTCCTCTCCTCTCTCTGGATGGCCTTCTGTCCTCTCCTCTCTTTGGATGACCTCCTGTCCTCTTCTATCTCTGGATTCCCTTCTATACTCTTCTTGCTCTGGATGCCCTTCTGTCTTCTCTACTCTCTGTCTGCACTTTTGTTCTCTACTCTCTCTTGATGCCATTCTGTACTCTCCTCTCTCTGGATGCCCTTGTGTCTTCTCCTCTCTCAGTATGCCATTCTTTCTTCTCCTCTCTCTGGATGCCCTTCTATATCCTCCTCTCTCTGGATGCCCTTCTGTCCTCTCCTCTCTCTGGATGCCCTTCTGTCCTCTCCTCTCTCTGGATGCCCTTCTGTCTTCTCCTCTCGGTGGATGCCCTTCTGTTCTATTCTCTGTCTGGATGACCTTCTTTCTCCTCATCTATCTGGATGCTCTACTCCTCTCTCCTCTGTCCTGATGATTTTCTATTCTCTCCAGTGTCAGGATGCCCTTCTGTCCTCCTCCTCTCTGGATGCCCTTCTGTTCTCTCCTCTCTCCAGATTCCCTTCTATCCTCTCCTCTCTCTGTATGCCCTTCTGTCTTCACCCCCATCTGAATGACTTTCTGTTGTCTCCTCTCTCTGGATGCCCTTCTGTTCTCTCCTCTCTCTGGATGCCATTCTGTCTTCTCCTCTCTCTGGATGCCCTTCTGTCTTCTCCTCTCTCTACATGCCCTTCTCTTTTCTCTTTTCTCTAGATTCCCTTCTTTCCTCTCACCTCTGCGGATAAACTTATGCTCTCTTCTCCCATAGATGCTCTTCTGTTTTCTCATCCATCTGGATGCCTGTGTGTCCTCTCCTCTTTCTGCATGCCCTTCTGTCTTTTCCTGACTCTAGAAGACCTTCTGTCCTCTCCTCTCTCTGGATGCCCTTCTGTCTTTTCTTCTCTCTGGATGCCCTTCTGTTCTCTCCACTTTCTTGATGCTCTTCTGTTCTCCCCTCTCTGTGGATGCTCTTCTGTCGTCTCCTCTTTCTGGATGCCCTTCTGTTCTCTCCTCTCTGTATGCCCTTCTTTACTCTCTTCTTTATGGATGCCCTTCTGTCTTCTCTCTCTGGATGCCTTTCTGTTCTGTCCTCTCTCCAGATACCTTTCTTTCCTCTCTCCTCTCTGGATGCCCTGCCCTTCTGTATTCTCATCTCTCTGAATGCCCTACTGGTCTCTCCTCTATCTGGATGCCTTCTGTTTTCTCCTCTCTCCGAATGTCCTTCTGTTGTCTCCTTTCTCTCGATGCCCTTCTGTGCTCCCCTCTCTCTAGATGCCCTTCTGTCTTCTCCACACTCTGGATGCCCTTCTGTTCCCTCCTCTCTCTGATGGCCTTCTGTCCTCTTCTCACTCTGGATTTTCTTCTGTTCTCTAATCATTCTAGATTTCCTTGTGTCCTATCCTCTCCCTGGATGTCCTTCTGTCCTCTCTTCTCTTGGTATGCCCTTCTGTTCCCTCCTATCTATGGAGGCCCTTCTGTCCTCTCCTCACTCTGGATGCCCTTCGGTCTTCTCCTTTCTCTGGATGCCCTTCTGTTCTCTCCTCACACTTCATGGCCTTCTGTCCTCTAATCTCTCTGCATGCCCTTCTGTCCTCTTCTCTCTCTGAATTCCCTTCTTTCCACTTCTCTCTCTGGATGCCCTTCTGTTCTATCGTCTCTCAGGATCTTCTTCGGTATTCTCCTCTATCTGGATGAACTTATTTTGGCTCCTCTCTCTACATGCCCTACTGTTCTCTCCTCTCTCTGGATGCCCTTCTGTTCTCTCCTCACTCTGGATGACCTTCTGTATTTTCGTCTCTATGTATGACCTTCTTTTGTCTCCTCTCTCTAGATTCTATTCTGTTCTCACATCCCTCTGGATGAACTTCTGTTCCCTTCTCTCTCTGGATGATCTTCTGTTCCCTCATCTCTGTGGATGCCATTCTGTTCTCTCCACTATCTGGAAGATCTTCAGTTTTCTCACCTCTCTGGATGCCCTGTTGTCCTCTCCTCTCTCTGGATGCCCTTCTGTCCTCTCCTCCGTCTAGATGGCCTTCTGTCTTCCATTCTCTCTGGATTCCCTTCCTTTCTCTTCCCTATGGATGCCCTTCTGTAATCTCCTCTCTATGGATGATCTGTCTTCTCCTCTCTCTGGATGCACTTATGTTCTCTCCTCTTTCTGGATGCCCTTCTGTTTTCTCCCCTCTCTGGATGACCTTCTGTCCTCTCCTCTGTCTGGATACCCTTCTGTTCTCTACTCTCTACGTGCACTTCTGTCCTCTTCTCTCTCTGGATTTTCTTCTGTCTTCTAATCTCTCTGGTTGCCTTTCCGTTCTCTTCTATCTATGGAGGCTCTCATGTACTCTCATGTCTCTGGTGCCCTTCTGTTCTCTCCTCTCTCTTGATGACCTTCTGTCTTCTCTCTGGATACCCTTCTGTCTTCTTCGCTCTCTGGATGCTCTTCTGTATTCTCCTCTTTTTGGATGCTTGTCTGTTTTCTCCTCTCTCTGGATGCCCTTCTGTTCTATCCTCTATCCAGATGAACATCTGTCCACTCCTCTCACTCGATGCCCTTCTATCTTCTCCTCTCTGTGGATGCCCTTCTGTTGTCTCCTCTGACTGCATGACCTTTTTTCTGCTCCTCTCTCTGGATGCTCTTCTGTTCTCTCCTCTGTCTGGATGTACTTTTGTTCTCTCCTCTTTCTGGATGACCTTTCTGCTCCTCTCTCTTGATGTGCTTCTCTTCTCTCCTCTCTCTGGATGATTTTCTGTTCTCTCCAGTCTCAGGATGCCCTTCTGTCCACCCTTTCTCCGGATGCCCTTCTGTTCTCTCCTCTCTCCATATATCCTACTGTCCTCTCCACTCTCTGCATATTCTTCTGTCTTTTCTTCTCTCTGGATGACCTTCTGTTCTCTCCTCTATCCGGATGCCCTTCTGTCTTCTCCTCTCTCTTGATGCCCTTCTGTTCATTCTTCTCTCTGGATGCCATTCTGTCCTCTCCTCTCTCTGGATGCCCTTCTGTTTTCACCTCTCTATGGATGCCCTTCTGTCTTCTCCTCTCTCTACATGCCCTTCTGTTCTCTCATCCCTTAGAATGCCCTTCAGTACCCTTCTCTCTCTGGATGATCTTCTGTTTGCTCATCTCTGTGGATGCCCTTCTGTTCTCTCCTCTCTCTGGATGCCCTTCTGTCTTTTCGTCTCTATGGATGACCTGCTTTTGTCTACTCTCTCTGGATGACCTTCTTTACTCTCCTCTATCCAGATGCCCTTCTGTCTTCTCTTTCTGGATGTCCTTCTATTCTTTCTTCTCTCTGGATGCCCTTCTGTCCTCTCCTCTCTCTGGATGCCCTTCTGTCTCATCATCTCTGTGGATGCCATTCTGTTGTCTCCTCTCTCTAGATTCTATTCTGTCCTCTCATCCCTCTGGATGCCCTTCTTTACTCTCCTCTCTCTGGATGCCCTTCTGTCTTCTCCTCTCTCTGGATGCATTTCTGTTCTGTCCTCTCTCCTGATGCCTTTCTTTCCTCTCTCCTCTCTGGATTTTTTTCTGTGTTCTCCTCTCTCTGAATGCCCTACTGGTCTCTCCTCTATCTGGATGCCCTTCTATTTTCTCCTCTCTCTGTATGTCCTTCTGTTGTCTCCTTTCTCTCGATGTCCTTCTGTTCTCACCTCTCTCTAGATGCCCTTCTGTCTTCTCCATGCTCTGGATGCCCTTCTGTACTCTCTCTTCTCTGGGTATGCCCATCTGTTCCCTCCTCTCTCCGGAAGCCCTTCTGTTCTCTCCTCTCTATGGAGGCCCTTCTGTCCTCTCCTCTCTCTGGATGCCCTTCGGACTTCTCCTTCCTCTGGATGCCCTTCTGTTCTCTCCTCTTGCTGGTTGGCCTTCTGTCCTCTAATCTCTCTGGATGCCCTTCTGTCTTCTTCTCACTCTGGATTCCATTCTTTCCTCTTCTCTCTCTGGATGCCCTTCTGTCTTCTCTTCTCTCTAGATGCCCTTCTTTTCCCTCCTCTCTCCAGATTCCCTTCTATCCTCTCCTCTCTCTGTATCCCCTTCTCTCTTCTCCTCTCTCTGGATGCCCTTCTGTTCTCTCCTCTCTCTAGATGCCCTCTGTCTTCTCCCCTCTATGGTTGCCCTTCTGTTCTCTTCTCTCTCTGGATGATCTTCTGTTTTCTCCACTCTCTGGATGGCCTTCTTTTCTATCCTCTTCTGGATGTTTTTCTGTCTTCTCCTATCTCTTTATGCCGTTCTGTCCTCTCCTCTCACTCGATGACCTTCTATCTTCTCCTCTCTTTGGATGCCCTTCTGTTCTCTCCTCTGACTGCATGACCTTCTTTCTGCTCCTCTCTCTGGATGCTCTTCTGTTCTCTCCTCTGTCTGGATGTTCTTCTGTTCTCTCCGCTTTCTGGATGACCTTCTTTCTGCTCCTCTTTCTTGATGTGCTTCTCTTCTCTCTTCTCTCTGGATGATTTTCTGTTCTCTCCAGTCTCAGGATGCCCTTTTGTCCACCCTTTCTCCGGATGACCTTCTGTTCTCTCCTCTCTCCATATATGTTACTGTCCTCTCCAATCCCTGTATATTCTTCTGTCTTTTCTTCTCTCTGGATGTCCTTCTGTTGTCTCTTTTCTCTGAATGACCTTCGGTTCTCGCCTCTATCCGGATTCCCTTCAGTCTTCTCCTCTCTCTTAATGCCCTTCTGTTCATTCCTCTCTCTGGATGCCCTTCTGTCCTCTCCTCTCTCTGGATGCCCATCTGTTTTTACCTCTCTATAGATGCCCTTCTGCACTCTCATCCCTCAGAATGACCTTCAGTACACTTCTTTCTCTGGATGATCATCTGTTTGCTCATGTCTGTGGATGCCCTTCTGTTCTCTCCTCTCTCTGGATGCCCTTCTGTCTTTCCGTCTCTATGGATGACCTGCTTTTTTCTACTCTCTGGATAATCATCTTTACTCTCCTCTAACCAGATGCCCTTCGGTCTTCTCTTTCTGGATGCCCTTCTGTACTTTCCTCTCTCTCGATGCCTTTCTGTCCTCTCCTCTCTCTGGATACCCTTCTGTATCATCTCTCCGGATGCCCTTCTGTTGTCTCCTCTCTCTAGATTCTATTCTGTCCTCTCATCCCTCTGGATGACCTTCTGTTCCATTCTGTCTCACGTGATGATCTTCTATTCCCTTATCCCTGTGGATGCCCTTCTGTCCTCTCCTCCCTCTGGATGCCCTTCTGTCCTCTCCTCTCTCTGGATGCCCTTCTGTCTTCTCTTCTCTTTGGATGCCCTTCTGTCCTCTCCTCTCTCTGGATGCCCTTCTGTCTTCTTGTCACTCTGGATGACCTTCTGTTGTCTCCTCTTTCTCGATTACATTCTGTTCTCTCCTCTTTCTGGATGCCATTCTGTTTTCTTCTCTCTCTGCATGCCCTTCTGTCCTCTCTGTTGTTGTTTTATGAAGAAGTTCAACCACAGCTCAGAACAGACCACTCCAGACCACGCGGTTCTAAGTGGGAAAAGGTTTATTCAGGGGAAAGGGCAAAGGTGGGGAGAGAAGAGAAGTAGAGGCCGGCCATGACCACGTGGAGAGAGAGGAAGGTGGGGGAGGGGACAGAGAGGCAAGAGGGTAAGAGAGGGTAAGAGGATAAGAGAGTAAGAGCACAAGAGAGGGAGGAGTGGGCAAGCAGCCCCTTTTTTAGTGGATCAGGCTACCTGGCTGTTGCCAGGTAACTGTGGGGAGGAGCATACCTGGCTGTTGCCAGGTAACTGGGGAGGTGGAGTTTAGACGGAATACTAACACTCTCCTCTTTTGGATGCCCTTCTGTCCTCTTCTCTCTCTGGATTCCCTTCTGTCCTCTAATCTCTCTGGTTCCCTTTCTGTTTTCTTCTCTCTATGGAGGCTCTCCTGTACTCTCATCTCTCTGGATGCCCTCCTGTCTTCTCCTCTCTCTGGATGCCCCTCTGTCATCTCTTATCTCTGGATGCCCTTCTGTACTCTTCTATCTCTGAATGCCCTTCTGTCTTCTCCTCTCTCGGGAAGCCCTTTTGTTCTCTCCTCTATCTGGATGCCCTTCTGTTCGATCCTCTATCCAGATACACATATGTCCTCTCCTCTCTCTCGATGCCCTTCTGTTTTCTTCACTCTCTGGAAGCCCTTCTGTTCTCTACTCTCTATGTAGGTCCTTCTGTCCTTTCCTCTCTCTGGATGCGCTTCGGTCTTCTCCTTTCTCTGGATGCCCTTCTGTTCTCTCCTCTCGCTGGATGGCCTTCTGTTCTTTCCTTTCTCTGGATGCCCTTCTGTTTTTTCCTCCCTCTGGATGCCTTCATGTCCTCTCCTCTCTCTGGATGCCCTTCAGTCTTCCCCTCTCTCTGGATGACTGTCTGATCTCTCCACTCTCTGTATGCTCTTCTGTCAAGTCATCTCTCTGTATGCCCTTCTGTCTTCTCCTCTCTCTGGATGCTGTTCTGTTTTCACCTATCTATGGGGGCCCTTATGTCTTCTTTTCTCTCTACATGCCTTTCTGTCCTCTTCTATCTCTTGATTCCCTTCTGTATTTTCATCACTCTGGATGCCCTTCAGTTCTCTCCTCTCTCTGGATGCCCTTCTGTCTTTTCCTCTCTCTCTATGCCCTTCTGTTCTCTCCTCTCTCTAGATGCCCTATTTTCCTCTCCTCTCTCTGGATACCCTTCTGTTCTCTCCTCTCTCTGTATGCCCTTCTGTTCTCTTCTTTATCTGGATGCCCTTGTGTCCTCTTCTCTCTCTGGATGCATTTTTCTGTCCTCCCTTCTCTCGGGATGCCCTTCTGTCTTCTCTCTTGGGATGCCCTTCTGTTCTCTTCTTTCTGGATGATCTTCTGTTCTCTCATCTCTTTGGATGCCCTTGTGTCCTCTACTCTCTCTGGATGCCCTTCTGTCTTCTCTTCTCTATGGATACCCTTCTGTCCTCTCCTCTCTTTTGATGCCCTTCTGTTTTCTCCTTTCATCAAATGCTTTTCTATTCTCTCCTCTCTGTGGATGCCTTTCTGTATTCTCCTCTCCCTGGATGCTCTTCTGGTCTCTCCTTTCTCTGCTTGCCCTTATGTCATCTCTGCTCTATGGATGTTTTTCTGTTGTCTCCTTTCTCTGGATGCCCTTCTGTCCTCACATTTCTCTGGATGCCCTTCTTTCCTCTCTTGTCTCTGGATGCCCTTCTGTCTCTCCTCTATCTGGATGCCCTTCTGTTCTCTCGTCTATCAGGATGCATTTCTCTCCTTTCCTCGCTCTGGATGCCCTTCTGTCTTCTCTTTTAAGATGACTTTCTTTTCCCTTCTTTCTGGATTCCCTTCTGTAATCTCCTCTCCATAGATGCCTTCTCTCTTCTCCTCTGTCTGGATGCACTTATGTTCTCTCCTCTCTCTGGACGACCTTCTGTCTTCTCCCCTATCTGGATGCCCTTCTGTCCTCTCCTCTCTCTGGATTCCCTTCTATTCTCTCCTCTCTTGGATGCCCTTCTGTCCTCTTTTTTCTCTGGATTCCCTTCTGTCCTCTAATATCTCTCTTTGCCTTTCTGTACTCTTCTCTCTATGGAGGCTCTCCTGTACTCTCAACTCTCTGGATGCCCTTATGTTCTCTCCTCTCTTTGGATGCCCTTCTGTCTTCTCCACTCTCTGGATGTCCTTCTGTCCTCTCCTCTCTCTCTATGCCCTTCTGTCCTCTCCTCTCTTGGATGCCATTGTGTCCTCTTCTCTCTCTGAATTCCCTTCTGTCGTCTAATCGTTCTGGTTGCCTTTCGGTTCTCTTCTCTCTCTGGATGCCCTTCTGTCTTCCCCTCTCTCTGGATGACCTTCTGATCTCTCCACTCTCTGTATGCTCTTCTGTCAAGTCATCTCTATGAATGCCCTTCTGTCTTCTCATCTCTCTGGATGCCCTTCTGTTTTCACCTATCTATGGAGGCCCTTATGTCTTCTCCTCTCTCTACATGCCTTTCTGTTCTCTCATCTCTCTGGATGCCCTTCTGTATTCTCCTCTCTCTGGATGCCCTTCTGTTCTCTTCTCTTTCGATGCCCTTCTGTCCTGTCCTCTCTCTGGATGCTTTTCTGTATTTTCATCACTCTGGATGACTTTCTGTTTTCTCCTCCCTCTGGATGTCCTTCTGTTCTCCCCCTCTTTCTTGACTCCCTTCTATCTTCTCCTCTTTCTGTATGTCCTTCTGTTCTTTCCTCTCTCTGGATATCATTTTGTCCTCTCCTCTCGCTGGATGCCCTTCTGTCTTGTCATCTCTCTGGCTGCCCTTCTGTTCTCTCATTTCTCTGGATTCTCTTCTGTCCTCTCATCCCTCTGGATGCCCTTCTGTTCCCTTCTCACTCTGGATGCCCTTCTGTCCTCTCCTCACACTGGATTCCCTTCTGTCCTCTCCTCTCTCTGGATGGCTTTCTGTACTCTCCTCTCTCTGGATCCCTTCTGTACTCTCCTCTCTGGATGCCGTTCTGTTCTCTCCTCTCTCTGGAAGCCCTTCTGTCCTCTCCTCTCTCTGGATGCCCTTCTGTCTTCTCCTCTCCCCCTATGTTCTTCTGTTCTCTCGATTCTCTCGATGCTTTCAGTATTCTCCTCCATCTGGATGCCCGACAATTTTCTCTCACTCTGGATGCCCTTCTGTTGTCTCCTCTCTCTAGATTCTATTCTGTCCTCTCATCCCTCTGAATGCTCTTCTGTTCCGTTCTATCTGGATGATCTTCTGTTCCCTCATCTCTGTGGATGCCCTTCTGTTCTCTCCTCTCTCTGGAAGCTCTTCTGTTCTCTCATCTCTCTGGATGCTCTTGTGTCCTCTCCTCTCTCTGCATGCCCTTCTGTTCGCTCCTCTCTCTGGATGCCCTTCTTTTCTCTTCTCTCTGGATGCCCTTCTGTAATCTCCTCTCTCTGGATGCCTTCTGTCTTCTCTCTCTAAATTCACTTATGTTCTCTTATTCTCTTGATGCCCTTCAGTCTTCTCACCTCTCTGGATTCCCTTCTGTCCTCTAATATCTTTCTTTGTCTTTCTGTTCTCTTCTCTCCTCTCTCTGGATGCCCTTCTGTAATCTCCTCTCTTTGGATGTCCTTCTGTCCTCTTCTCTGTCTCTGGATGCCCTTCTGTTCTCTCCTCTTTTGGATGCTCTTCTGTCCTCTTTTCTCTCTGGATGATCTGCTGTTTGCTCATCTCTGTGGATGCCCTTCTGTTCTCTCCTCTATCTGGATGACATTCTTCCTGCTCCTCTCTCGATGCACTTCTCTTCTCTCCTCTCTCTGGATGATTTTCTGTTCTCTTTAGTCTCAGGATGCCCTTCTCTCCTCCCTCTCTCCAAATGTCCTTCTGTTCTCTCCTCTCTCCAAATATCCTTCTGTCCTCTCCTCTCTCTGTATGCCCTTCTGTCTTTTCATCTCTCTGGATGAAGTTCTGTTCTCTCCTCTATCTGGATGCCCTTTTGTCTTCTCCTCTCTCTGGATGCCCTTCTGTTCTCTTCTACCTCTGGATGCCCTTCTGTCCTCTCCTCTCTCTGGATGCCCTTCTGTCTTCCACTCTCTCTTGATGCCCTTCTGAACTCTCCTCTCTCTGGATGCTCTTCTGTTATCTCATCTATCTGGATGCCCTTCTCTCTTCTCCTTTCTCTGGATGCCCTTCTATTTTTACCTCTCTATGGATGCCCTTCTGTCTTCTCCTCTCTCTACATGCCCTTCTGTTCTCTCAGCTCTCTAGATTCCCTTCATTCCACTCATCTCTCTGGATGCCACTCTGTTCTTTTCTCTCTGTGGATGCTCTTCTGTTCTTTCATGTCTCTAGATTCTCTTCTGTCCTCTCATCCCTCAGGATGCCCTTCTGTTCATTTCTCTCTCTGGATGATCTTCTGTTCCTTCATTTCTGTGGAAGCCCTTCTGTTTACTCCACTCTCTGGAAGATCTTCTTTTCACTCATCTCTCTGGATGCCCTTGTGTCCTCTCCTCTATCTGGATGCTCTTCTGTTCTCTCATCTCTCTGGATGTCCTTGTGTAGCATCCTGTCCCTGGATACTCTTCTGTATTCTCCTTTCTCTGGATGACCTCTTGTCCTCTACTCTCTGGATGCCTTTCTGTTCTCTCCTCACTCCAGATGCCCTTCTGCCTTCTCTATCTGCATGTCCTGTTTTCTTCTCTATATGGATGCCCTTCTGTGTTCTCCTCTCTGTACATGCCTTTTTGTTCTCTCCTCTCTCTAGATTCACTTCTGTCCTCTCATCTCTCTGGATGCCCTTCTGTTCTCTCCTTTCTCTGGATGCCCTTCTGTCTTTTTGTCTCTCTTGATAAAGGTCTGTTGTCTCCTCTCTCTTGATGAACTTCTGTTTTCTCCTCTATCCAGATGCCTTCTGTCTTCTTTTCTCTCTGGATGCCCTTCTGTTCTTTCCTCTCTCTTGATGTTCTTCTGTCCTCTCCTCTCTCTTGATGAATGTCTGACTTGCCCTCTTTCTGGATTCCCTTCTGATCTCTCCACTCTCCGGATGCCCTTCTGTACAGTCATCTCTCTGGATGTCCTTCTGTCTTTTTTCCCCTCTGGATGCCCTTCTGTTTACACCTATCTATGGATGCCCTTCTGTCTTCTCCTCCCTCTACATTCCTTTCTGTCCTCGCATCTCTCTGGATGCTCTTCTGTCTTCTCCTCTATTTTGATGCCCTTCTGTCCTCTTCTCTCTCTGGATGCCCTTCTGTCTTTTCTTCACTATGGATGACTTTCTGTTGTCTCCACTCTCTGGATGACCTTTTGTCTCATCATCTCTCTGGATGCCCTGCTGTTCTATTCTCACTCTAGATTCTATTCTGTACTCTCATCCCTTTTGATGGCCTTCAGTTCCCTTCTCTCTCTTGGTGATTTTCTTTTCGCTCATCTCTGTGGATGCCCCTCTGTTCTCTCCTCTCTCTGGAAGATCTTTGGTTCTCTTATCTCTGGATCCCCTTGTGTCCTCTCCTCTATCTGGATGGTCTTTTGTTCTCTCATCTCTCTGGATACACTTTTGTCCTCTCCTCTCTCTACATGACTTTCTGTTCTTTCCTCTCTCTGGATGCCCTTCTGTCTTCCCTTGCCTCTGGTTGCCCTTTTGTCTCTTCTCTCTCTGTATGCCCTTCTGTTTCTCCTCTCTTTGGATGCACTTCTTTTCTCTTCTCTCTGGATTCCCTTCTGTAATCTCCTCTCTCTAGATGCCTTCTGTCTTCTCCTCTCTCTGAATGCACTTATGTTCTCTCCTTTCTCTGGATGCCATTCTGTCTTCTCCCCTCTCTGGATGCCCTTCTGTCATCTCCTTTCTCTGGATTCCCTTCTGTTCCTTCCTCTCTTGGATGCCCTTCTGTCCTCTTTTTTCTCTGGATTCCCTTCTGTCCTCTAATATCTCTCTTTGCCTTTCTGTACTCTTCTCTCTATGGAGGCTCTCCTGTACTCTCATCTCTGTGGATGCCCTTATGTTCTTTCCTCTCCCTGGATGCCCTTCTGTCTTCTCCACTCTCTGGATGACCTTCTGTCTTCTTCTCTATCTGGATGCCCTTCTGGACCATGGAAAATAAGTCGCTGTGGTTGACAGTTGGGAGTACCTAACTGTGGTGGACAGTGGGGAGGACACATCTTTTGTGGACAGTGGGAAGGATGTCCCTGTGGTGGATTGTGGAAAGGACATCTCTTTGATAGACAGTAGAGAGGACCTCCCTGTTGTGGACATTGGGAAAGAGGTCCCTGTTGTGGATAGTGGGGAGAATATTTCTGTGGTGGACCGTTGAAATGACGTCTCTGTGGTGGACTGTGGAGAGGACCTCTTTGTTGTAGACAGTGGGTAGTACATCCCTGTGATAGACAGTGTGTAGTATGGTCCTGTGATGGACACTAGGGGAGGACGTCCCAGTTGTCGATATTGGGAAGGACCTCCTT
Source organism: Arvicanthis niloticus (assembly GCF_011762505.2). Classification (NCBI taxonomy): domain Eukaryota; kingdom Metazoa; phylum Chordata; class Mammalia; order Rodentia; family Muridae; genus Arvicanthis; species Arvicanthis niloticus. The sequence continues at coordinate 126,330 of NW_023045203.1, read as the reverse complement.
GTGGTGAACAGTGGAAAGAACATCCCTGATGTGGACAGTGGGGAGGACATCCCTGTGGTGGACAGGTGGAAGGACATCCCTGTGGTGGACAGTGAAAAGGACTTTCCTGTGTTGGATATTTGGGATGACATCTCTGTGGTGAACAGTGGGAAAGACATTTCTTTGGTGGATAGTGGGGAGGATGTCCCTGTTGTAGAGAGTGCAGAGGATAACTCTGGGTGGAGGGTGTTGCTGACACCTGGTGTGCAAAGGAGGATATCCCTGTCGTGCACAGTGGTGAGGATATCCCTGTTGTGCACAGGAAAATGTCCCTGTTGTGCAAAGTGGGTAAGATGTCTCAGTGGTGAATGGTGAAAAGGATGTCACTGTGGTGGACAATTTGGAAGATGTCCCTGTGGTGGACTGTGGGAAGGACATCCCTTTGGTGGACAACAATGAGGAATTCTCTATGGTGGACTGTATGAAGGACATCCTTGTTGTGGTCAGTGGGGAGGATGTCCATGTGATGGACAGTGGGGAGGGTGTCTATGTGGTGGACAGTTGAAAGATGTACCTTTGGTGTACAGTAGGAAGAACGTCTCTGTGGTGTACAGTGGGAAGTACATCCCTGTGGTAGACAGTGGGTAGGATGTCCCAGTGGAGGGCAGTGGGCAGAACGTCTCTGTGGTGTACAGTGGGAAGGACATCAACGTTGTGGACAGTGGGGAGTATATTTCTGTGGTGGACAGTTGATTTGATGTCCCTGTTGTGGACAGTGGCTAGTACGTTCCTGTAGTGGACACTGGGGAGGATGTCCCTGTGTTGGACATTGGAAAGAACATCCCTGTTGTGGAAAATGGGGAGGACATCCCTGTGGTGGACAGTGGAAAGGACATCACTTTGATGGACAGTAGAGAGGACCTCCCTGTGCTGGACAGTGGGAAGGAGGTCTCTGTGGTGGACAGTGGGAAGGACATTTATGTTGTGTACTTTCAGAAGCCAGGAAGATCGCCTCTCACCCTTACCCTTACCTCTCCCCACCTGCACAATGTCCCCTGCAGCTTCATCTCCCTGGCAACCAAAAGGCCTTCTTGATAGTTATGTCCCCTGCAGCTTCATCTCCCTAGCAACCACAAGGTTCGGCTTGACAGTTACAGATAGACTTATAGACTTAAAGCACGATTTAGTGAGACAGGATGATAGCCTGTGACCTGCTTTCCTCAGGGTAAGCTTCATTTTCATTCCGTCCCATAAGAATGGGCCATTCACTGTTGAAGGAGGCATCCTTCATAAAGGACCTCAAACAAAGTCTCAGAGAGAGAGGAATTAGGGTTAAGAAAAAAGATCTTATAAGTTTCTTTGTGTTTATTGATGAACAGTGTCCTTGGTTCATGATTGATGGTCCTATCATACACCCTAAGAAGTGGCAAAAGTTGGGTCGTGAACTAAATAAAAATTAAATGTGAAGGTGACAGTGCAGTTAATCCAACAATTTTTTCATTTTGGGGTATTATTAGGGACATTATTGAGGATGCTGACAGAAACTCAGGTAAACGCCAGCTCTTGTCGGTCGCATAATACTGCTTATCACAATCGCGTCCTGGCTCCGCCAGTTTCTCCTGCCCGACATTTCAGGCTTCTGTTCCTTTTACACTTATTGATATGCCTCATGAGTCTCAGCTTCCCTCCTCGTCTGATTCTCTTCATATTTATCCTGACTTATCAGCTTTGGATTCCTCAACCCTGGCCTCGGCTGTGCTTCCTTCTTATAGTTCTGTTTCAATTGCTCCTTTGCCCACACAGTATGTGCCTTTAGCCACTGGCAACCCTTACATCTCTCATTCTCAAACTTCCTACTGTAATCCTGTTCTTCAGAAGCCCCTGCCTCTATGCTCGCCTTCCCCAGCCTTTTGGAGTTCCCGCCACCCACACCTCCATCTCGAGTGCTGCCGCGGCTGATACACAGCACTTCCCCCCTTCTCGCCTGAATTGCTTTGTCTCTGCCCTCACCCCTCCAGCTGCAGCCTCAGCGCACCCTGCCCCTGCCCTTCCAGCCACAGCCGACGCTTCTGAATCAGAGACTTTGGATTCTGGCACTACAGCATTTCCCATGCTAACGCCAGTTTCCTTGGTCTCCACATCACTTCCTACATCTGCGGTTTTGACTTTCCCTGCTACCCTCCCTGTTTCTCTCTCTGACATGAAGACCTGCCTTTCTTCTCAGGTCCATGAATTGGCAGACATCCTGCATCTTCAGGAGAAAATTTCATGGCTCTCAGCCCTTTGTTCCTCCTCCCCAGCTCAGGACTCTCAATGTTTGGTTTTCCCTGTCACTTGCTCTCAGGGTATCCCTCCTCAGACACCTGCGGCTCCTGATTCTAGCTCCTCATAGACCCCACCACTCCTTCCCCCTTCCTGGTCTAGTGCTCAGCGTTCACACAGCCACATGCCTGCCTCTCCTTCTTCCTCCTCATGCCCCATGCCCCTTTCTTTTTCATGGTCCTCTCATAAACCTTCCCAGGCTTCTTGCCCCCAATTGGGGACAGAGGCCATCTTCTGGAGATGAGGATGAAACAGAGCCAGAAGGTGGAATCAGGGATGTGGGCAGAGCCATGACAGAAAATGAAAACGTGTGCCCTATGGAGAATCCTACAATCTTTTAAAAAACTCTGCTTTAAACAGTTAGAAAAATTAAATTCGGCTGTTAGGTATCATGGGCCCAATGCTCCCTTCACTCTTTCCCTTCTTGAAAACCTTGGGGCAGGTGGATATTTAACACCCAATGAGTTGTTGACAGTTGCCCAGGCCATATTAACTCGGGGACAATTTCTCTGCTGGCAGGATGATTGGGCAGATCGTTGCAGGTCACAGGCACAAGTCAATCTCTCAAGCTCATGCTCACCCTCCAATAAATGGACACTTGATAAACTCCTAGGTTGAGGGAAATATGCCTCTAACCAAATGCAGCAAAAATTTTCTCTGGGTCTCTTTGCTCAGTCTTCCTCAGGAGCTATGAGTACCTGGAGAGCCATTCCCATGAAAGGCTCTGTCCTTTCCCCCTTGACCAAGATCATTCAGGGCAATCAAGAAGAATTTTCAGAATTTATTGCCCACCTCCTGGAGGCAGCTGAGAGATCCTTGGGACCTGGCCAGGGAGACAATAAACTTCTTCAGCAGCTTGCTTATGCAAATGCTAACTCTGCCTGTAGGGCTGCCCTTCGAGGGAAATATGAAAATAAAGATTTGGATGAGATGATTCATATCTGCAAGGATGTAGATCCCTTTGCCCAGAAAGTCTCACAAGCCATCAATCTGGCTGTGGGAGAGGCCACTACAGCTACTAGTGGTGGGGCAAATGTATCCACCTGTTTTAGATGTGGACACCTGGGCCATTTTGCTAAACAGTGACCTCAGGGTAAACCCATGGCTCAGCCCCCACCTCAATGGAAGGGAGAGCGTTCACTTCCAAAGACCCCTTGCCCTCGCTGCAGGCTAGGCAAATATTGGGCTACTGCCTGCCGTTCCAAAACTGATATTTTGGCCAACCTCTCCCTCCCCTTCAGGGAAACGGGATGCGGAGCCAGATCCAGACCACTTAGCCAGTCTCCTTCCTGCCAGCCTCGGGAAACAGCCAGGCAGGGCCACATCAAATCTTCCATCAACAGCTCCCAAACCAGCCACAGCCCTCTGTAGGGCTACCCCAGGAAGTTCAGGAATGGACCTCTGTGCCTCCTCCAATACAATATTAGAAGCTGGAGGAGGAGTTCAGATGATCCCTAATGGTGTCTTTGGGCCTCCCTCACCCCAGACTTATTATCTTATCTTGGGCAGAGCATCTGCCACACTCCAAGGCATTACCATTTTCCCTTCAATCGTTGATAATGATTACTCTGGAGAAATTAAAGTATTGGCCACTAGTTCTAGAGGGCCCCTTCACATTTGCCATGGACAGTGCCTTGCACAGGCCTTTTCCCTTCCAGTAGACACCTCCACACCTTCCTTGGGCCCATCCTGGGGTGTTTCCACCCCTGAGTTTTCTGATGTCTATTGGGTCTAAAGACTCTCACAAGAGTGCCCACAATTAAAACCGAAACTTAATGGCAAAAACTGAGGGCATACTTGACTCAGGAACAGACTCCAGAGTTATTTCACAGGCCTCTTGGCCCTCCTCTTGGCCCTGTGATCCTTCTTTAACTCACCTTCAAGGCATTGACCAGTTCACCAACACCCTTCAAAGCTCCCAGTTGCTCACTTGAGAGGATCCTGAGGGTAATACTGGACATGTTAGACCATTCATTGTACCTGGCCTCCCTACAAACTTATGGGGTCGAGATATATTGAGTCAAATGTGAGCCCCTCTGCAGTTGTTACCCACCAGATGCTGGACCAGGGGTTCATCCCTGGACAAGGCTTGGGCAGATGCAACCAAGGGATCCCCACCCCAATTGCTGTTACACCAAAGACCTCACGCTCAGGACTAGGTTATGATTCAAATTTTTCTTAAGGACCATTGCTCCCCCTGCATGCAAGACAGATAAGATCATCTGGAAGTCAGATTCCCCTGTCTGGGTAAACTAATGGTCCCTCCCTCAACATAAACTTTTAGCCGCCATGCAGTTGGTGCAGGAACAATTAGATGCTGGCCACATTGAACCCTCCATCTTCCCTTGAAATACACCCATTTTGTGATACAAAAGAAAGGGGGCAGATGGAGACTGCTCTAGGACCTCAGAGAAATTAATAAGACTATGGTCCCAATGGGAGCCCTCCAGCCTGGCCTCCCCTCCCCCGTGGAAATACCTAAGAGTTACAATAAGATGGTTATTGATTTGAAAGATTGTTTTTTCTGCATCCCCTTACACCCAGAGGATTGTAAACGTTTTGCCTGTAGCCTTCCTGATGTTAATTGCATTGGGCCATTTCCATGAATTCAGTAGAGGGTCCTGCCTCAAGGCAGGGCCAATAGTCCCCCCCCCAAAAAAGTTTGTGGCCCAGGCCATTGACCCTTTTCACCTTAAATACCCTGAGTTATATATTGTCCATTATATGGATGACATTCTTCTGGCTAGCCCTGACAAGACCACCTTGCCCAGGGTGGGCCAGGAGTTGGTAACTGCCCTCCAAGGCCTCGGGCTGCAGATTGCCCCCGAGAAGGTCCAGCTACAGCCTCCACATTTATTCTTGGGTTTTGAGCTTCACCCCTCTAAGTTTCGCTCTCAAAAAATTGAACTTAGAAAATATTCCTTAGAAACATTTAATGACTTTCAACGTTTCTTGGGAGACATAAATTGGTTGTGCCCCTATCTAAAATTAACAACTGGAGAACTTAAGCCTCTATTTGATATTCTTCGAGGAGATTCTGACCCCTCCTCCACCCATGCCTTAACCCTTGAGGCCACCTCCGCCTTTAAGCTCATGGAGAAAGCCATTCAACAACAGACTGTTACCTAATATTCTCCAACCTCCCCCTTATGGCTATTGGTTCTTCCCACCATGTTTGCCCCCATGGGATTGTTGTAACAGACTAAACCTTTGTATTGGCTTCATTTGCCCGCCACCCCTCCTAAAGTGCTACCTGTTTATCCTGCCTTGGTGGCACAGATAATAAGGATGGGAATAGAGACCTCCCTGAAGCTCTTTGGTAGAGACCCTGACGTTGTCAGCATTCCCTATGATGCCGCTAAAGTTCGGTGGCTACTTCAGACCTCAGATGAATGGGCTATTAACTGTATTTCATTTCAGGGAAAGATAGATAACCACTCTCCCTCTGACAAACTTATCCAGTTCCTTGAACACCAAGTGGCGGTCTTCCCTAAAGTGACTAAGAACATCCCCATTCCTCAAGCACCACTGATTTTTACAGATGGATCCTCCTCTGGGGTTGCAGTCTTTAATATAAGTGGACAGGTCTCTAAGTTTCAGACCAAATTTTCCTCAGCAGAGTTGGTAGAATTGGTTGCTGTTATTCATGTCTTTAAGACTTTCCCAGATTGTGCCTTTAATCTTTTTACTGACACTGCATATGTAGCTCAATAAGTGCCTCTGTTAGAGACCGGTCCCTTTACAAGGCAGTCTACCAATGCTTCCCTCCTCTTTTCTGAGCTTCAGGAGATAATTTTAGCTAGATCCCACCCATTCTTTGTGGGTCACATATGCACCGACTCTGGTCTTCCTAGACCCCTAAGCGAGGGAAATGACCTCATTGATAGGGCCACCCAAGGGTCTCCATTTACCTTGGCGACCTTGGCCCTGCCTTTTGATCCTGTATAACAGGCACAAAAGGCCCACCAATTACATCATCTAAATGTCCAGACCCTCCGACAGATGTTCTCTATTACCAGAGAACAGGCACACCAGATAGTGTGTCAGTGCCAGGGATGTCTCACCATCCTACCTGAGTTACATTTGGAGGTGAACCCTCATGGCCTCACCCCAGGAGAGATATGACAAATGGATGTTACTCATTTTGCCCCTTTTGGTAAGCTTAAATATATACATGTTTCTAATGATACCTTCAGTGGTTTTCTTTGTGCCTCACTACAGTTTGTTGAGGCTACCAAAAATGTTATTAGTCATGTGATTTTTTTTGCCTTGCCTTTATGCCCATACCTAAGATACTTAAGACTGATAATGGCCCTGGATATAGCAGCGCCTCCTTCAAACAGTTCTGTGCCCAGCTTAATATTAAACATGTTACTGGTATCCCATATAAACCCCAAGGACAGGGCATTGTAGAAAGGGCACATCAGACCTTAAAGAACATGCTCTTAAAATTACAACATTCAAGGGGCATTTTATACCCCCCAAAGAGGAATCATAAAATCTTGTTAAATCATGCACTATTTGTTCTCAATTTTTTGACCCTTGGTGAAAACGGAAATTCTGCAGCAGACAGATTCTGGCACCCTACTACAGCAGACTCCTATGCAGAAGTCATGTGGAAAAATCCATTGACATATAAGTGGAATGGTCCTGATATAGTTCTTATCTGGGGAAAAGGACACATGTGTATATATGATTCCAAGGAACAAAATGCCAGATGGCTATCAGAAAGACTGGTGAAGTTGGCTAACTCTACCCCAGGGATATCCCCTGAGAATGGTTCTTAACTGTGCTTCCTTTCAGAAAAATGCATCCAGTTGCCTTGCTCCTCCTGCTCCTCCTGTTCACACTTCAGATTTATCCAAATGTGAGTATCAAACCCCAGCATTCCCCATACCAAATTTATAATTTTACTTGGGTCATAATAAACCAAGCAGGAGACATTGTTAATTCCAGCTCTTCACTTGGAACCCAGCCTTCATGTCCCTCTCTGGAGATGGATCTTTGTGCTCTTGCCCTGGAAGCCAGTGCAGACTGGGGAACCCCCTCCCATTATTGGCCCCAAAGTCAGCTGGTTGATGCACCTAACCCCAATTATGATGGCCACCTTATAGGATGTAATTCCTATGATAGGACAGTCTCCTTGGCCAATGATCCATCTGGACTCTATGTATGCCCTGGGCCCACCCACCGCGGTCGCTCTCAAAATTATAAATGTGGCTATAGCGCTGATTATTATTGTGCATCTTGGGGCTGTGAGACCACAGGAGATGCATATTGGAGACCCCACTCCTCCTGGGATTATATCACCTTAAGGAGAAAGTTTTTACCTACATATTTACAGGATAAACTAGGAATTAAGACCGCCCAACCATTTAGATCCTGGTGTGAATTCAATTGCCGTGTCCCTCTTCTTATATCCTTTATGGATGTAGGGAGGAGTAAAGACTGGACAGGCCAAGGATATGAATGGGGCCTACGTCTAAGTGAATGCTCGACCTTTACACTTACCTGCTTGGACCCGAGACTCATCTTTAGAATTAAGCTTCTTAAGAGTATCCCTAATAAAAATGTTGCTGCTGTGGGCCCTAATCCTGCCATACAGCACCCTTGGCCACCAGCTAAGCCTGTCCCCAGGCCTGGAATTACTGCTTCAGCCATTTTGCCTCTCCCCACCTCCCCCCAGGTTACCTCATTTCAGCCCACTATACCTGTGGGCCCTCCTAGCTCTGTGGAACTTATTATTTCTCTGGCAAATGCCTCCCTTGAAGCTATTCATAATACTAGTGAATATCAATATCACGAATATTGGATTTGTTTTTCGCCTACTCCCCATTTTTATGAGGGAATAGCTGTTTTTTACCCCTCCCTCCTTTTCTGATAATAGCAATTTGTTATTATGAGCTACTTCACCTGAGGAAGGTCTCACTATTAGTTCCATCTTGGGCATAGACCTCTGCCTTTTGGGGCCCTCTATGCTTCCCCCCCAAGATTTGGTCCCTATTTGTAATCAGACATTGATTTTAAATAATACCTTTTTATATACCATAGCATCTAATGGTACCTATTTTGCCTATGCCACTGGATTGACATTATATATTTCCAATTATGATATTTTAAAGACCAGAGATTATTGTGTAGTTGTAACCATTCTCCCTCATTTTTTATTCACAATTCAGAATCTTTTCTTAATATTATGGATCAAGGTCTTTCCCTTAGGATCAAATGAGAGCCTCTGACAGCCCTTACATTGTCTGTCATATTAGGAATCAGCACTATTGGTGCAGGTATTGGCATTGCTTCTCTAGTCACCTCCAATAATCATTATGCCCATCTTCAGTCTCTTATTGATAAAGATTTAAATAATTTGAGAGAAGGGATACAAGACCTTAAGGACTCTGTAGCTTCTCTTTCTGAGTTGGTGTTACAGAACAGGAGAGGATTTAATCTTGTCTTCTTTACGGAAGAAGGCCTCTGCGTAGCCCTCAGAGAAGAATGTTGCTTTTACTCTGATAAGACAGGCCCCATCCAAAAAAGCCTGGACAAAGTCAAAAAGAGTTTAGAGGAAAGAAAAAGAGCCAGAGAACAAGAGTCAAGGTATAAAAATTGGTTCTCTATTTCACCTTGGCTTACTAACATATTGCCTAGTTTTCTAGGACCCTTTGTTGGTATTTTATTGCTTCTGTCTTTTGGTCCTTGGGCTCTTAACTGTCTCACAAGTTTTGTTAAGAACAAGATTGATGCTGCCATCAAGAAGCCAGTTGAAGTTCATTACCATCAACTGAAGACTGAAGGAAATCCATAAGTGATTCTGCCAGAGACAGGAGCAGTTGCCAGCCACCCTGCCTTCCCCTATGGCTGACCCCTAGATTTCCACACCCTCAAGAAAGGTTCCTGGCATGCCTGGCTCTGCCCTCTTTTCTCTTGCTAGGGAGACTGGCCCCTTGATACCCTGACAAAAATTGGCTTTTTCCTAAACTAAGGCCTGCCTTTGATGTGGCCCTACAAAATCCAGGAGTCTTCCATTATGAAAATATTACACCCCAAATAACAAATGGATGATAACCTAGGCATTCACACAGGGATGTGTGAGAGAGAACAGAAGGGCATCTAGAGAGAAGAGAAGACAGAAGTATATGCAGAGTGAGGAGAAAATTGTCAGGCATGAAGAGAGAGGAGAAGACAGAAGGGTATCGGGAGAGATGAGAAAACAGAAGGGCATAGGGAAAGAGGAGAAAACAGAAAGGCATCCAGAGAGAAGAGAGCAAAGAAGGGCATCCAAAGAGAGGAGAGCACACAAGGGCATCCAGAGAGAATAGATGACAGAAGGGCATCTAGAGAGAGGAGAGAAGAGAAAGGAATCCAGGGAGAGAAGAAGACAAACAGGGAATGCAGAGTGAGGAGAGAACATAAGGGCATCCAGAGAAAGAAGAGGACACAAGGGCATCCAGGGAGAAGAGAGGACAGGAGTGCATCAGGAGATAGGAGAAGACAGAAGGGCATCCAGAGAGAGGAGAGGACAAAATGTCCTTCAAGAGAGAAGAGAAGAAAGAAGGGCATCAAGAGAGAGGAGAGGACAGAAGGACATCGCGAGAGAATAGAGGACAGAAGCGCATCCAGAGAGAAGAGTGATGAAAGAACAGGAGAGAATCCAGAAAGAGGAGAGAACAGAAGCCCATCCAGAGAGAGCAGAAGACAGAAGGACACTCAGAGAGAGAAGAGGACTGAAGGGCATCCTGAGAGAGGAGAAGACAGAAGGGCATCCAGCGAGAGGAGAGGACAGAATGGCATCCAGTGAGAGGAGAAAACAGAAGGGCATCTAGAGAGAAGAGAAGACAGAAAGATCTCCAGGGTGAGGAGAAAATTTTCTGGCATCCAGAGAGAGGAGAAGACAGAAAGGCATCCAGGGAGAGTAGAGAATAGAACGGAATCCAGAGACCAAAGAAGACAGAAGAACATCCAGAGAGAGGAGAGAACATAAGCACATCCAGAGAGAAGGGCATGTAGAAAGAGCAGAGAACAGAAGGGTATCCAGAAAAAGGAAAAGACAGAAGGACATCTGGAAATGGGAGAAGAAAGAAGGGCATCCAGAGAGAGGAGAGGACAGAATGGCCTCAAGAGAGAAGAGATAAAAGAAGGACATCCAGAGAGGGGGAGAGGGCAGAAGGGCATTCTGAGAGAGGAGAGAACAGAAGGTCAGCCAGAAAAAGGAGAAGACAGAAGGGAAGCCAGGGAGATGAGAGAACAGAAGGGCGTAGGAAGAGAGGAGAATACAGAAGGGCATCCAGAGAGAGGAGAGAACAGAAACATATCCAAAAAGAGGGGAGAACAGAAGGACTTCCAGAAAGAAGAGAAATCAGAAGGGAATCTGCAGAGAGGAGAGAACAGAAGGACATCCAGAAGAGGAGAGAACAGAAGGGCATAAAGAGAGAGGAGAAGACAGAAGGGAATGCAGAGAGAGGAGAGAACAGAAGGGGATCCATAGAGAGGAGAGAGCAGAAAGGCATCCTGAGAGAGGAGAAGACAGTAGGGCATCCGGAGAGAGGAGAGAATAGAAGGGCATCCAGAGAGAGGAGAGAGCAGAAGGGCATCCAGAAAGAGGAGAAGACAGAAGGGCATCTGGAGAGAGGAAAGAACAGAAGTGCATCCAGAGAGAGGAGAGACCAGAAGGACATCCAAAGACAAAAGAAGACAGGATGGAAGCCGAAGAGATGAGAAAACAGAAGGGCATAAGAAGAGAGGAGAAGACATAAGGGCATAAGGGGGCGGAAAAGTTAGAAGGGCATCCAAAGATAGGAGAGGGAAGAAGGGAATCCCGAGAGAGGAAAGAAGAAAGGGCATTCAGAGAGAGGAAAAGACAGAAGGGAATCTGGAGACAGGAGAGAACAGAAGGGCATCCATAGAGAGGAGAGGACAGAAGGGCATCCAGAGAGAGGATAGAACAGAAGGGCATCCAGATAGATGAGAGGACAGAGAGGAATCCAGAGAGAATAGAGGACAGAAGGGCATCTAGAGAGAGGATAGAAGAGAAGGGCACCCAGCGAGAGGAGAAGACAAAAAGGAAATGCAGAGAGAGGAGAGAACAGAAGGGCATCCAGAGAGAGGAGAGGACAGAAGGGATCCAGAAAGATGAGAGAACAGAAAGCCATCAAGAGAAAGGAGAAGACAGAAGGGCATCCATGGAGAGGAGAGGTCAGAAGGGCATTCAGAGAGAGGAGAGAACAAAGGACATAAAAAGAGAGAAGAAGGCAGAAACACATCCAAAGAGAGGGGAGAACAAAAGGGCAACCATAGAGCAGAGAAGACAGAAGGTTATCCAAAGAGCAGAGAATGCAGAAAGGCATCCAGAGAGAGGAGAGGACAGAAGAGCATCCAGAGAGAGGAGAGAGCAGAAGGGCATCCAGAGAGATGCGAGAACAGAGAGGCATCCAGAGAGAATGGAGGACAGAAGAACATCTAGAGAGAGGAGAGAAGAGAAGGGCATCCAGCGAGAAAAGAAGACAAAAAGGGAATCCAAAGTGAGGAGAGAACAGAAGGGCATCCAGAGAGAGGAGAGGACAGAAGGGCATTCAGAGAGAGGAGAGGACAGAAGGGCATGCAGAGAGAGAAGAGAACAGAAGGACATGAAGATAGAGGAGTTTGAAGAAGGGCATCCATAGAGAGGAGAAGACAGAAGGGCATCTATGGAGAGGAGAGGACAGAAGGGCATCCAGAGAGAGGAGAGAACAGAAGGCCATCCAGAGAGAGGAGAAGACAGAAACACATCTACAGGGAGGGGAGAAAAGAACGCATCCAGAGCACAGAGAAGACAGATGTGCATCCAGGGAGAGTAGAGAATAGAATGGTATCCAGAGAGCTGAGAAGGCAGAAGAACATCCAGAGACAGGAGAGAACATAAGGGCATCCATAGAGAATAGAGGACAGAAGGGAATGTAGAGAAAGTAGAGAACAGAAAGGTATCCAGTAAGAGGAGAAGACAGAAGGGCATCGGAGATAGGAGAAGAAAGAAGGGCTTCCAGAAAGATAGGAGTTGACAGAATGGCTTCCAAAGATAAGAGAGAAAAGAAGGGCATCCAGAGAGAGGAGAGGTCTGAAGGGCATCCACAGAAAAGAGTAAACAAGGCCATACAGAGAGGAGAAGACAGAAGGGCATCTAGATAGAGGAGAAAACAGAAGGTCATCTAGAGAGAGGAGAGAACAGAAGGGCATTCAGAGAAGGAGAAGACAGTGCGAATCCAGAGAGAGAAGAGAACAGAAGGGCATTTGGAGAAAGAAGAAGACAGAAGGGCATCCAGAGAGAGGAGAGAACAGAAGGGCATCCAGAGAAAGGAGAGAGCAGACGGGTATCTAGAGAGAAGAGAAGACAGATGGATACCCAGAGTAAGGAGAAAAGTGTCAGGCATCCAGAGGGAGGAAAAGATAGAAGGGAATCTAGAGTGAGGAGATAATGGTAGGGCATCCAGAGAGAGGAGAGATCAGAAGGGCATCCAGAGAGAGAAGAGCACAAAAGGGCTTCCAGAGAGACAACTGAAAAAAGAGGAATCCAGAGAGAATAGAGGACAGAAGGGCATCTAGAGAGAGGATAGAAGAGAAGGGCATCCAGCGAGAAGAGAAGAGAAAAAGGGAATGCAGAGAGAGGTGAGAACAGAAGGGCATCCAGAGAGAGAAGAGGACAGAAGGGCATCCAGAGAGAGGTGAGGAAAGAAGGGCATCCAGAGGGAGGAAGCTGAAGAAGGACATCCATAGAGAGGAGAGGACAGAAGGTATCCAGAGAGAGGAGAGAACAGTAAGCCATCAAGAGAGAGGAGAAGACAGAAGGGCATCCATGGAGAGGAGAGGTCAGAAGGGCATCCAGGCAGAGGAGAGAAGAGAAGGGCATCGACAGAGGAAAAGACAGAAACACATCCACAGAGAGGGGAGAACAGAAGGGCATCCAGAGATCAGAGAAGACAGAAGGGCATCCCGAGAGAGGAGAGGACAGAAGAGCATCCAGAGAGAGGAGAGCACAGATGGACATCCTGAGAGATGAGAGAACAGAGAGGCATCCAGAGAGAATAGAGGACAGAAGGCCATCTAGAGAGAGGAGAGAAGAGAAGGGGATCCAGAGAGAGGAGAAGACAAAAAGGGAATCCAGAGAGAAGAGAGAACAGAAGGGCATCTAGAGAGAGTAGAGGACAGAAGGGCATCCAGAGAGATGTGAGGAAAGAAGGTCATCCAGAGAGAGGAGACTGAAGAAGGGCGTCCAGAGAGAGGAGAGGACAAAAGGGCATCCAGAGAGAGGAGAGAACAGAGGAGCATCCAGAGAGAGGAGAGACCAGAAGGACATCCACAGAGAGTAGAAGACAGAAGGGAAGCCAAAGGGATGAGAAAACAGAAGGGCATAGGAAGAGAGGAGAAGACAGAAGGACATCCAGAGAGAGGAGAGGACAGAAGGACATCCAGAGGGAGAAGACAGAAGGGCATTCAGAGAGAGGAGAGGGAAGAAAGGAATCCCGAGAGAGGAGAGAACAGAAAGCCATCCAGAGAGAGGAGAAAACAGAAGGGCATCCATGGAGAAGAGAGGACAGAAGGGCATCCAAAGAGAGGAGAGAACAGAAGGGCATCCAGAGAGAGGAGAAGACAGAAACACATCTACAAGCAGGAAAGAAGAGAAGGGCATCCAGAGTGCAGAGAAGACAGAAGTGCATCCAGGGAGAGTAGAGAATAAAACGGTATCCAGAGGGCGAAGAAGACAGAAGAACATCCAGAGATAGGAGAGAACATAAGGGCATCCAGAGAGAATAGAGGACAGATGTGCATGTAGATTGAGTAGAGTACAGAAAGATATCCAGAAAGAGGAGAAGACAAAAGGGGATCAGGAGATAGGAGAAAATAGAAGGAATTCCAGAGAGAGGATTTGACAGAATGGCCTCCAGAGAGAAGAGAGAAAAGAAGGGCATCCAGAGAGAGGAGCGGTCAGAAGGGCATCCACAAAAAAAGAGTAAAGAATGGCATACAGAGAGAGGAGAAGACAAAAGGGCATCTAGATAGAGGAGAGAACAGAAGGGCATCTAGAGAGAGGAGAGAACAGAAGGGCATCCAGGGAAGGAGAAGACAGAGCAAATCCAGAGAGAGAAGATAACAGAAGGGCATTTGGAGAGAGGAGGAGACAGAAGGGCATCCAGAGGGAGGAGAGGATAGAACGGCGTCCAGAAAGAGGAGAGGATGGAAGGGAATCCAGAGTAAGGAAAGAACAGAAGGGCATCCAGAGAGAGGAGAGAGAAAAAGGGCATCCAGAGAGAGGAGAGAGCAGAAGGGCATCAGTAGAGAGGAGATGACAGAATGGCATCCAGAGAGAGGAGAAGACAGAAGGGCATCAAGAGAGAGGAGAAGACAGAAAGGAATCCAGAGAGAGAAGAGAGCAGAAGGGCATCCAGAGAGAAAAGAGGACAGTAGGACATCCGGAGAGAGGAGAGAACAGAAGGACATCCAGAGAGAGGAGAGAACAGGAGGGCATCCAGAGAGAGAAGATAATAGAAGGGCATCCAGAGAGAGGAGAAGACACAAGGGCATCTATGGAGAGGAGTGGACAGAAGGGCATCCAGAGAGAGGAGAGAACAGAAGGCCATCCAGAGAGAGGAGAAGACAGAAACACTTCTACAGGTAGGCGAGAAGAGAAGGTCATCCAGAGTGCACAGAAGACAGAACTCCATCCTGGCAGAGTAGAGAATAGAATGGTATCCAGAAAGTGGAGAAGACAGAAGAACATCCAGAGATAAGAGAGAACATAAGGGCATCCAGAGAGAATAGAGGACAGAAGGGCATTACAGAAATGTATCCAGAAAGAGGAGAAGACAGAAGGGCATCAGGAGATAGGAGAAGACAGAAGGGCTTCCAGAGAGAGGAGTTGACAGAATGGCCTCCAGAGAGAAGATAGAAAAGAAGGGCATCCAGAGAGATAAGAGGTCAGAAGGGCATAACCAGAAAAGAATAAAGAAGGCCATACAGAGAGAGGAGAATACAGAAGGGCATCTAGATAGAGGAGAGGACAGAAGGGCATCTAGAGAGAGGAGAGAACAGAAGGGCATCCAGCGAGAGGAGAAGTCAAAAAGGGAATCCAGACAGAATGGAGAAAAGAAGGGCATCCAGAGAGAGGAGAAGACAGAAGGCCATCCAGAGAGAGAATTGAACAGAAGGGCATCCAAAGAGAGGAGTGTGAAGAAGGGCATCTAGAGAGAGGAGAGGACAGAGGGATCAAGATAGGACAGAACAGAAAGCCATCTAGACTGAGGAGAAGACAGAAGGGCATCCATGGAGAGGAGAGGACAGAAGGGTATCCAGAGACAGGAGAGAACAGAAGGGCATCCAGAGAGAGGAGAGTAAAGAATGACATACAGAGAGAGGAGAGAACAGAAGAGCTTCCAGAGAAAGGAGTGTGAAGAAGGGCATCCAGAGGGAGAAGAGGACAGAACGGATCAAGAGAGGAGAGAACAGAAATCCATTCAGAGAGAGGAGAAGACAGAAGGGCATCCATGGAGAGGAGAGGACAGAAGTGCATCCAGAAGAGGAGAGAACAGAAGGGCATCCAGAGAGAGGAGAAGACAGAAACACATCTACAGAATGGGGATAAGAGAAGGACATCCAGAGCACAGAGAAGACAGAAGTGCATCTAGGGATAGTAGAGAATAAAATGGTATCCAGAGAGGGGAGAAGAAATAAGAACATCCAGAGACAGGAGAGAACATGAGGGCATCCAGAGAGAATAGAGGACAGAAGGGCATGTAGATAGAGTAGAGAACAGAAAGTTATCCAGAAAGAGGAGAATACAGAAGGGCATCAGGAGACAGGAGAAGACAGAAGGGCTTCCAAAGACAGGAGTTGACAGAATGGCCTCCAGAGATAAGAGGGAAAAGAAGCGCATCCAGAGAGAGGAGAAGTCAGAATGGCCTCCACAGAAAAGAGTAAAGAAGGCCATACAGAGAGGAGAAGACAGAAGTACATCTAGATAGAGGAGAGGACAGAAGGGCATCTAGAGAGAGGAGAGAACAGAAGGGCATCTAGAGAATGAGAAGACAGAGCGAATCCTGAGAGAGAAGAGGACAGAAGGGCATTTGGAGAGAGGAGAGGACAGAAGGGCATCCAGAGAGAGGAGAAGAAAGAAGGGCATCTGGAGAGAGGAGAGAATAGAAGGGCATCCAGAGAGAGGAGAGGACAGAAACAAATCCACAGAGAGGGGAGACAGAAGAGCATCCAGAGAGACGAGAGAAAAGTTAGGCATCCAGAGAGAATAGAGGACAGAAGGGCATCCAGCGAGAGGCAAGACAAACAGGGAATCCAGAGAGAGGAGAGTACAGAAGGGCAACCAGAAAGAGGAGAGAACAGAAGGGCATCCAGGGAGTCAAGAGAACAGAAAGGCATCCAGAGAGAATAGAGGACAGAAGGGCATCTAGTGAGAGGAGAGAAGAGAAGGGCATCCAGAGAGAGGAGAAGACAAAAAGAGAATCCAGAGAGAGGAGAGAAACGAAGGGCATCCAGAGAGAGGACAGGACAGAAAAGCATCCAGATAGAGGAGAAGACAGAAGGGCATCCAGAGAGAGGGGAGGACAGAAAGGCATCCAGAAATAGGAGAGATCACAAGGGCTTCCATGGAGAGGAGAGTTCAGAAGGGCATCCAGAGAGGAGAGAACATAAGGGCATCCAGAGAGATGAGAGGACAGAAGGGCATGTAGAGAGAGGAGAGAACCAGAGGGCATCCTGACAGAGGAGAGAAGAGAAGGGCATCCAGAGAAAGAAGAAGACAGATGGACATGTAGAGAGAGGAGAGGACAGAAGGGCATCCAGAGACAGGAGAGCACAGAAGGGCATCCAGAGAATCAAGAGAACAGAAAGGCATCCAGAGAGAATAGAGGACAGAAGAGCATCTAGAGAGAGGAGAGACATGAAGGGCATCCAGAAAGAGAAGACAAAAAGGAAATCCAGAGAGAAAAGAGGACAGAAGGGCTTAGAGAGATAGGAGAGGACAGAAGGGCATACAGAGAGAGGTGAGTGAAAAAGAGCACCCAGAGAGAGGAGAGGACAAAAGGGATCCAGAGAGAGGAGAAAACAGAAAACCATCCAGAGTGAGGAAAAGACAGAAGGGCATCTAGAGAGAGGAGAGAACAGAAGGGCATCCAGAGAGAGGAGAGATCAGAAGAACATCCATGAAGAAGAGAGTTCAGAATGGCATCCAGAGAGAGGAGAAGACAGAATCGCATCCACAGAGAGAGGAGAACTTAAGGGCATCCAGAGAGCAGAGAAGACAAAAGGGCATCCAGAGAGAGGAGAGATCATAAGGGCATCCCGAGAGATGAGAGGACAGAAGGTCATGTAGAGAGGAGAGAACAAAAGGGTATCCTGAAAGAGGAGAGAAGAGAAGGGCATCTAGAGAGAGAAGAAGACAGAAGGGCATGCAGAGAGAGGAGGGGACAGAAGGGCATCCAGAGAGAGGAGAGCACATAAGGGCATCCAGAGAGAGAAGAAAACAGAAGGGCTTCCAGAGAGAGGAGAGCACAGAAGCGCATCTGGAAAGAGGAAAAGCGAGAAGGCATCCAGATGGAGAAGAGGACAGACAGGAATCCTTTGAGAGGAGAGGACAGAAGGGCATCCAGGAGAGAAGAGAACAGAGGGCATCCAGAGAGAGGAGAAGACAAAAGGGCATCCAGAGAGAGGATAGTACAGAATGGCCTCCAGAGATAAGAGAAGACAGAGGGCATCTAGAGAGAGGAGAAGAAAGTAGCACATCCACATATAAGAGTATAGAAGGCCATACAGAGAGGAGAAAACAGAAGGGCATCTAGATAGATGAGAGAACAGAAGGGCATCCAGAAAGAGTTGACAACAGAGGGGCATCCAGAGAGAAAAGAAGACAGAAGGGAATCTAGAGTGAGGAGAGAATTGTAGGGCATCCAGAGAGAGGAGAAGACAAAAGGGGATTGAAAGAGAGAAGAGAAGAGAAGAGAAGGTCATCCAGAGAGAGAAGACAGAAGGGAATCCATAGAGAGGACAGAACAGAAGGGCATCCAGAGAGAGGAGAAGACAGAAGGGAATCCAGAGAAAGGAGAGAGGAGAGCACAGAAGGGCATCTAGAGAGAGGAGAGCACAGAAGGATATCCAGAGAGATGTGAGGAAAGAAGGGCATCGAGAAAGGAGACTGAAGAAGGGCATCCAGAGAGAGGAGAGGACATGAGAAATCCAGAGAGAGGAGAGAAAAGAAAGCCATCCAGAGAGAGGAGAAGACAGAAGGACATCCATGGAGATGTGAGGTCAGAAGGGCATCCAGAGAGAGAAGAGAAGGGCATCGAGAGAGGAGAAGACAGAAACACATCCACATAGAAGGCAGAACAGAAGGGCATCCAGAGAGAGGAGAGGACAGAAGGGCATCTAGAGAGAGGAGAGAAGAGAAGGGCATCCAGCGAGAAGAGAAGACAAAAGGGGAATGCAGAGAGAGGAGAGAACAGAAGGGCATCCAGAGAGAGGAGAGGACAGAAGGGCATCCAGAGAGAGGAGAGCACAGAAGGACATCCAGAGAGAGGAAAGGACAGAAGGGATCTAGAGAGAGGAGAGAACAGAAAGCCATCCAGAGAGAGGAGAAGACAGAAGGGCATCTATGGAGAGGAGAGGACAGAAGGGCATCCAGAGAGAGGAGAGAACAGAAGGCCATCCAGAGAGAGGAGAAAACAGAAACACATCTACAGGGAGGGTAGGAGAGAAGGGCATCCAGAGCGCAGAGAAGACAGAAGTGCATCCAGGGAGAGGAGAGAATAGAATGGTATCCAGAGAGGGGAGTAGACAGAAGAACATCCTGAGTTAGGAGACAACATAAGGGCATCCAGAGATAATAGAGGACAGAAGGGCATGTAAAGAGAGTAGAGAATAGAACGATATCCAGAAAGAGGAGAAGACAGAAGGGCATCGGGAGATAGGAGAAAACAGAAGGTCTTCGAGAGAGAGGAGTTGACAGAATGGCCTCCAGGGAAAAGAGAGAAAAGAAGGGCACACAGAGAATGGAGAGGTCAGAAGGGCATCCACAGAAAAGAGTAAAGAATGCCATACAGAGAAAGAAGACAGAAGGGCATCTAGATATAGGAGAGAACAGAAGGGCATCTAGAGAGAGGAGAGAACAGAAGGGCATCCAGAGAAGGAGAAGACAGAGCGAATCTAGAGAGAGAAGAGAACAGAAGGGCATTTGGAGAGAGGAGAAGACAGAAAAGCATTTAGAGAGAGGAGAAGACAGAAGGGCATCCAGAGAGAGGAGAGGATAGAACGGCATCCAGAGAGGGGAGAAGACAGAAGGGAATCCAGAGAGAGGAGAGAACAGAAGGGCATCCAGAGGGAGGAGAGAGCAGAAGTGCATCTAAAGAGAAGAGAAGACAGAAGGATATCCAGATTGAGGAGAAAGGTGTCATGCATCCAGAGAGAGGAGAAGACAGAAGAGAATCTAGAGTGAGGAGATAATGGTAGGGTATCCAGAGAGGAGAGATTAGAAGGGCATCCAGAGAGAGAAGAACACAGAAGGGCATCCAGAGAGAAGAGAGAACAGAGAGGAATCCAGAGAGAATATAGGACAGAAGGGTATCTAGAGAGAGGATAGAAGAGAAGGGCATTTAGCCAGAGGAGAAGACAAAAAGGGAATGCAGAGAGAGGAGAGAACAGAAGGACATCCAGAGAGAAGAGAGGACAGAAGGGATCTAGAGAGAGGAGAGAACAGAAAGCCATCCAGAGAGAGGAGAAGACAGAAGGGCATCTATGGAGAGGAGAGGACAGAAGGGAATCCAGAGAGAGGAGAGAACAGAAGGCCATCCAGAGAGAGGAGAAAACAGAAACACATCTACAGGGAGGGTAGAAGAGAAGGGCATCCAGAGCGCAGAGAAGACAGAAGTGCATCCAGGGAGAGGAGAGAATAGAATGGTATCCAGAGAGCGGAGTAGACAGAAGAACATCCAGAGATAGGAAACTACAAAAGGGCATCTAGAGAGAATAGAGTACAGAAAGGCATGTAGAGAGAGTAGAGAACAGATAGGTATCCAGAAAAAGGATAAGACAGAAGGGCATCGGGAGATAGGAGAAGACAGAAGGGCTTCAAGAGAAAGGAGTTGACAGAATGGCCTCCAGAGAGAAGAGAGTTAAGAGCATCCAGAGAGAGGAAAGGTCAGAAGGGCATCCACAGAAAAGAGGAAACAAGGCCATACAGAGAGAGGAAAAGACAGAAGACATCAGGAGAAAGGAGAAGACAGAGCGAATCCAGAGAGAGAAGAGAACAGAAGGGCATTTGGAGAGACGAGAAGACAGAAGGGCATCCAGAGAGAGGAGAGGATAGAACAGCATCCAGAGAGAGAAGACAGAACGGAATCCAGAGAGAGGAGAGAACAGATGACATCCAGAGAGAGGAGAGAGCAGAAGTGCATCTAGAGAGAAGAGAAGACAGAAGGATATCTAGAGTGAGGAGAAAAGTGTCGTGCATCCAGAGAGAGGAGAAGACAGAAGGGAATCTAGAGTGAGGAGATAATGGTAAGGCAAGGAGAGAGAGAAGAGATATCAGAAGTGCATCCAGATAGAGAGGAGCACAGAAGGGCATCCAGAGAGATGA
The DNA here is from genome assembly GCF_011762505.2 of Arvicanthis niloticus. NCBI lineage: Eukaryota > Metazoa > Chordata > Mammalia > Rodentia > Muridae > Arvicanthis > Arvicanthis niloticus. Next base: position 105,425 of record NW_023045203.1, on the reverse strand, counting down.
GAAAACAGAGAGGAATCCAGAGAGAATAGAGGACAGAAGGGCATCTAGAGACAGGATAGAAGAGAAGGGCATACAGCTAGAGGAGAAGACAAAAACGGAATGCAGAGAGAGGAGAGAAGAGAAGGGCATCCAGAGAGAGGTGAGGAAAGAATGGCATCCAGAGAGAGGAGACTGAAGAAGGGCATCTAGAGAGAGGAGAGGACAGAAGGGATGCAGAGAGTGGAGAGAACAGTAAGCCATCCAGAGAGAGGAGAATACAGAAGGGCACCCAGAAACAGGAGACAACAGAAGGGCATCTAGAGAGAAAAGCACAGACAGGCATCCAGAGAGAGGAGAGGACAGAATGGCATAGAGAGGGGAGAAAACAGAAGGGCATCCAGAGAGAGGAGAGAACATAAGTGCATCCAGAGAGAGTAGAAGACAGATCATCCTCAGAGAGGATATTACAGAAGGTCATCCAGAGAAAAGAGAAAAGAAGAGCATCCAGAGAGAGGAGAGGACACAAGGGCATCCAGAGATATAAGAGAACAGAAGACGTTCCAGAGAGAGTAGAGAACAGAATAACATCCACGGAGATGAGGGAACAGAAGATCATCCAGAGAGTGAAGGGAACAGAAAGGCATCCAGAGAGATGAGAAGACAGAATAGAATCTAGAGAGAGGATATAACAGAAGGGCATCCTGAGAGATGATGAGACAGAAGGACATTTAGAGAGAGGAGAGGACAGAAGGGCATCCAGAGAGAGGAGCAGAAAGAAGGTCATGCAGTCAGAGGAGAGAACAGAAGGTCATCCACAGAGAGGAGAAGACAGAAGGGCATCGAGTGTGAGGAGAGGACAGACGGGCATCCGGAGAGAGGAGAGAACAGAAGGGCATCCAGAGATAGTAGAGACAGAAGGGCATCCAGAGACAAGACAGGAAAGAAGGGCATCCAGAGAGAGGAGAGAACAGAAGGGCATCCAGAGAGAGAAGAGGACACAAGAGAATTCAGAGTAGTGAGCAAACAGAGGATCTTCCAGAGAGAGGAGAGAACAGAAAGGCATTCACAAATTGAGGGAAAAGAAGATCATCCAGAGAGAGAAGGGAACAGAAGGGCATCCTGAGGGATGAGAGGACAGAACAGAATCTAGAGAGAGGAAACAACAGAAGGGCATCCAGAGAGATGATGTGACAGAAGGTCATCCAGAGAGAGGAGAGGACAGAAGGGCATTCAGAGGGAGGACAGCACAGAAGGGAATCCAGAGAGAGGAGAAGACAGAAGGGCATCTGGATAGAGGAGAGAAATGAAGGTCATCCAGAAAGGGGACACAAAAGAAGGACATCCATAAAGACAAAAAGACAGAAGGGCATCCAGAGAGTGGAGAAGACACAAGGGCATCGAGAGATGAGAAGACACAAGGTCATCTAGAGAGAGGAGACAACAGAAGGGCACCAGATCAATGAGAGTACAGGAGAGCCTCCATAAAGAGAAGAGAACAGAAAGGCAAAGAGAGATATTAGAGGACAGAAGGGAATCCAGAGAGAGAAGAGGACAGAAGGACATTGAACAGAGTAGAGAACAGAAGGGCATCCAGGGAGTGGAGAGGACAGAAGGGCATCCAGATTGGGGAGAAGACAGAAGGGCATCCAGAGAGAGGAATGAACATAAGTGCATTCAGAGATAGGAGAAGACAGATCATCCAGAGAGAGGAGATTACAAAAGGGCATCCAGAGAGAAGAGAAAAGAAGGGCATCCAGAGAGAGAAGAAAACAGAAGGGAATACAGATGGAGGAGAGGACAGAAGGGCATCTGGAGAGAGGGGAGAACAGAAGGGCATTCAGAGAGAGTAGAGGCAGAAGGGTATCCAGAGACAAGAGAGGAAAGAAAGGCATCCAGAGAGAGGAGAGAACAGAAGGGCTTCGAGAGAGAGGAATAGACATAAGGGCATCCAGAGTTATGAGAACAGAAGATCTTCCAGAGAGAATACAGAACAGAATGGCATCCACAGAGATGAGGGAATAGAAGATCATCCAGAGAGTGAAGGGAACAGAAGGGCATCGAGAGGGATGAGAGGACAGAATGAAATCTAGAGAGAGGATACAACTGAAGGGCATCCTGAGAGTTGATGAGTCAGAAGGGCATCCAGAGAGAGGAGAGAACAGAAGGGCATCCAGAGAGTGGAGAAGACAGAAGAGCATCTGGATAGAGGAGAGAAAATAAGGTCATCCAGAGAGAGGAGAGAAAAGAAGGTCATCCATAAAGACAAAAAGACAGAAGGGCATCCAGTGAGCCAAGAAGACACAAGGGCATCGAGAGAGGAGAAGACACAAGGTCATCTAGAGTGAGGAGAGAACAGAAGGGCACCAGAGCAATGAGAGTACAGGAGAGCCTCCAAAGAGAGAAGAGAACAGAAAGGCAAAGAGAGATATTAGTGGACAGAAGGGAATCCAGAGAGAGAAAAGGACAGAATGGCATCCAAGAGAGGAGAGAACAGAAGGACATCCAGAGAAAGGAGAGGACAGAAGGGCATCCAGAGAGGGGAGAAGACAGAAAATTATCCAGAGAGAGGAGAGAACATAAGTGCGTCGAGAAAGACGAGAAGACATACCATCAAGAGAGAGGATAGAACAGAAGGGCATCCAGAGATATGAGAGTACAGAAGAGCCTCTATAGAGAGAAGAAAACAGAAAGGCAAAGAGAGATATTAGACGACAGAAGGAAATCCAGAGAGAGAAGAGGACAGAAGGGCATCCAGAGAGAGGAGAGAACAGATCATCCAGAGAGAGGAGATTACAGAAGGGCATCCAGAGAGAAGAGAAAAGAAGGGAATCCAGAGAGAAAAGAAGACAGAAGGGCATACAGATGGAGGAGAGGACAGAAGGGCATCCGGAGAGAGGAGAGAACAGAAGGGCATCCAGAGAGAGTAGAGACAGAAGGGTATCCAGAGACCAGAGAAGAAAGAAGGGCATCCAGAGAGAGAAGAGAACGGAAGGGCATCCAGAGAGAGGAGAGGAAACAAGGGCATCCAGAGATATGAGAGAACAGAAGATATTCCAGAGAGAGTAGAGAACAGATCAACATCCACAGAGCTGAAGGAACAGAAGATCATTCAGAGAGTGAAGGGAACAGAAGGGCATCCAGAGGGATGAGAGGACAGAATAGAATCTAGAGAGAGGATACAACAGAACGGCATCCTGAGAGATGATGAGACAGAAGGGCATCCAGAGAGAGGAGAGGACAGAAGGGCATCCAGAGAGTGGAGAAGACAGAAAGGCATCTGGATAGAGGAGAGAAAAGAAGGTCATCCAGAAAGAGGAGACGAAAGAAGATCATCCATTGTGACGAAAAGACAGAAGGGCATCCAAAGAGAGAAGGGAACAGAAAGGCTTCCAGAGAGAGGAGAGAACAGAACTGCATGTAGAGAGAGGAGCCAACAGAAGGTCATCCAGAGATAGGAGAAGACAGAATGCATCCAGAGAGAGGAGATTACAGAAGGGCATCCAGAGAGAAGAGAACAGAAGGGCATCCATAAAGAGGAGAAGTCAGAAGAGCATACAGAGAGAACAGAGAACAGAAAGGCATCCAAAGAGATGAGAGTAAAGGAGAGCCTCCATAGGGAGAAGATAACAGTAAGGCAACCAGAGAGTTGAGAGTACAGAAGGGAATCCAGAGAGAGAAGAGGACAGAATGGCATCCAAGAGAGGAGAGGACAGAAGGGCATCCAAGAGAGGAGAGGACAGAAGGGCATCCGGAGAGAGGAGACAAAAGAAGGTCATCAATAGGGATGAAAAGACAGAAGGGCATCCAGAGAGAAGAGACAACAGAAGCGCATCCAGAGAGAGGAATGAATAGAAGATGACCTAGAGAAAGAAGGGTATAGAAGAGCATCCTGAGGGCTGAGAGAACAGAATGGCATGTAGAAAGAGGAGAAGACAGAAGGGCATCCGGAGAGAGGAGAGAACAGAAGGGCATCCAGAAGAAGGAGAGAACAGAAGTGCAACAAGAGAGATGAAAGACAAAAGGGAAACCAGAGAGAGAAGAGAACAAAAGGGCATTCGAAGAGAGGGAAAGACAGAAGGGCATCCAGAGAGATGAGTGGACAGAAGGGCATCTGGAAAGAAAAGGGAAGAGAGGTGCATCCAGAGAGAGGAGATGACAGAAGGGCATCCAGAGAGAGAAGAGGACACAAGGGCATCCAGAGATAAGAGAGAACAGAAGGGCATCCAGGAGAGGAGAGTACAGAAGGGATCCAGAGAGAGGAGAGAACGGAAAGCTATCCAGACAGAGGAGAAGACAGAAGTTCATCTACAGAGAGGAGAGAACAGAAGGGCATCCGGTGATACAAGAGAACAGAAGGGCATACAGAGAGAATAGAGGACACAAGGGCATCTAGAGAGAATAGAAAAGAGAAGGGCATCCAGAGAGAGGAGAAGACAAAAAGGGAATCCAGAGATAGGAGAGAATAGAAGGACATCCAGAAAGAAAAAAAGGACAGAAGGAAATCCAGAGAGAAGAGAAAAGAAGGGCATCCAGAGAGAGGAGAGGACAGAACGGCTTCCGGAGAGGGGAAAGAACTGAAGGGCATTTGGAGAGGGGAGAGGACACAAGGGCATCCAGGGAGAAAGTGAACAGAAGAGCATCCAGAGAGTGGAGAAGACAGAAGGGCACCTAGAGAGAGCAGAGAACACAAGGGCATCCAGAAAAAGGAGAAAACAGAAGGTAGAGAGGAGAGACCAGAAGGGCATCGGGAAATAGGAGAGGAAAGAAGTTCCTCCAGAGAGAGGAGTATACCGAAGGGCATTCAGAGAGAGGAGAAGAGAGAAGATCATCCAGAGAGTGGAGAGAACAAAAGGGCATCCAGAATGATGAGAGTACAGGAGAGCATCAAGAGAGAGGAGAGAAAAGAAGGGCATTCAGAGAGATGATAAGACAGAAGAGAATCTAGAGAGAGGAGAGAAAAGAAGGGCATCCAGAGAGAGAAGGGGACAGAAGGGCATCCAAAGAGAGGAGAGTACAGAACGGCATCCAGGAAAAGGAGAAGACAGAACGGTATCCAGAGAGAGGAGAGAACAGAAGGGCATCCATAGAGAAGAGAAGACAGAAGGGCATCCAGAGAGAGGAGAGGACACAAGGGTATCCAGAGAGATGAGAGAACATGAGATCATCCAGAGAGAGAAGAGAACAATAGGGCCTCCAGAGAGATGAGAGGACAGAAGATCATCAAGATAGAGAAGTGAACAGAAGGACACCCAGAAAGAGGAGAGAACAGAAGGGTTTCAGAGAGAGGAGAGGACAAAAGGGCATCCAGAAAGAGGAGCGAACATAAGGGAATCCAAAGAAAGGAGAAGACAGAAAGGCATCCAGAGAGAGGAGAGGACAGAAGGATATCACGAAATAAGAGAGAAGAGGACCGAAGGGCATAGGGAGAGAGGAGAAGCAGAAGGGCATCCAGAGAGAGTAGAGAATAGAACAGTATCCATAGAGCGGAGAAGACAGAAGGACATCCAGAGAAATGAGAAGATAGAAAGGCATCCAGAGATAGGAAAGGACAGAAGGACATCAAGAGAGAAGAGAGAACAGAAGGGCATCCAGAGATATGAGAAAACAGGAAAGAATCCAGAAAGAGGAGAGAACAGAAAGACATCTGGAGAGTGGATCAGAAAGAAGTGCATCCAGATAGACGAGAGTAAATAAGGGCGTCCAGAGAGATGAGAGAACAGAAGAGCATCCAGAGAGAGGAGAAGATATCCAGAGAGTGGAGCTGACAGAAGGGCATACAGATAGAAGAGAAGACAGAAGGACATCCGGAGAAAGGAGAGAATAGAAGGGTATCTAGAGAGAGGAGAGGACAAGAGGGCTTCCAGAGAGATGAGAGAACAGAAGATCATCCGGAGAGAGAAGAGAACAGAAGGGCATTCAATGAGATGAGAGGACAGAAGACAATCTAGAGAGGAGAGAGAACAGAAAAAGATCCAGAGAGAGAAGACAGAATTGCATCCAGAGAGAAGAGTGGACAGAAGGGCATCCAGAGATAGGAGAAGACAGAAGGACATTCAGAGAGAGGAGAGGACATATGGGCATCCAGAGAGAGGAGAGAGCAGAAGAACATCCAAAAAAAGGACAGAAGGGCATCCCGAGAGAGGAGACAAAAGAAGGACATCCGGAGAGAGGAGAATACAGAAGGGCATCCAGAGAGAGAGAGAAGAGGACAGAAGTTCATCCAGAGAGAGGAGAGAAAAGAAGGACTTCCTGAGAGAGGAGAGGACAGAAGGGCATCCGGAGAAAGGAGAGGACAGAAGGGCATCCAGGGAGAGAAGTGAACAGAAGGGCATCCAGGGAGAGGAGATAAAGAATGGCATACAGAGAGAGGAGAGGACAGAAGGGCATTCACAAAGAGGGTAGAACAGAAGAGCATCAAGAGAGAGGAGAGAACACAAGGGCATCCAAAGAGAGGAGTGGACAGAAGGGCATCTAGAGAGAGGAGAGAACAGACGGGCATCCACAGAGAGGTTAGAACAGAAAGGCATCCAAAGAGGGGCGAGGACAGAAGGGCATCCAGAGAGAAGAGAAGAGAGAAGGGCATGCAGAGAGAGGAGAAGACGGAAGGGAACCCAGAGAGAAGAGAAGACAGAAGGACATCCAGAGAGAAGAGAAGACACAAGGGCATCAAGAGAAATGAGGGAACAGAAGAGCATCCAGAAAGAGTAGAGGACACAAGGCCAATTAGAGAGATGAGAGAACAGAAGATCATTGAAAGAAAAAAGAGAACAGAAGGGCGTCCAGAGAGATGAGAGAACAGAAGAGAATCTAGAGAGAGGAGAGAAAAGAAGGGCATCCAGTCAGAGTAGAGAAAAGAAGGGCATCCAAAGAGAGGAGAGTACAGATTGGCATTCAGAGAGAAGAGAAGACTGACAGGCATCCATAGAGAAGAGAGGAAAGAAGGGCATCCAGAGAGAGAAGAGGACACAAGGGCATCCAGAGGGAGGAGAGAACAGAAGGGCATCCAGAGAGAGAAGACAGAAGGGCATCTAGAGAGAGAAGACAGAAAGGCATCCAGAGGGAAGAGAGGATAAAAGGACATCCAGAGACAAGAGAGGACAAAAGGGCATCAAGAGAGATTAGAGAACAGAAGAGCATCCAGAAAGTGTAGAGGACACAAGGCCAATTAGAGAAATGAGAGAACAGAAGATCATCCAGAAACAGAAGAGAACAGAAGGGCATCCAGAGTGATGAGAGGACAGAAGAGAATCTAGAGATAGTAGAGAACAGAAGGGCATCCAGAGAGAGGAGAAAAAGAGGGCATCCAAAGAGAGGAGAGTACAGAAGGGCATTCAGTGAGGAGAGAAGACAGAAGGGCATCCAGACAGAGGAGAGAACAGAGGGGCACCCAGAGATAGAAGACAGAAGTGCATTCAGAGAAAAAAGAGAACAGAAGGGCTTCCAGAGAGATGACAGACCAGGAGAGATTCCAGAAGAGGAGAGAACAGAAGCCCATCCAGACAGAGCAGAAGACTTAACGACATACAGAGAGAGAAGCAGAGTGAATGGCATTAGTAGAGAAGAGAAGACAGAAGGGTATCCAGAGTGAGAAGAAAATTGTCAGGCATATATAGAGAGAAGACAGAAGGGTATCCAGAGAGAGGAGAGCACAGAAGGGCATCCAAGAGATGAGAGAACAGAAGGGCATAAATAGAGAATAGAGGACAGAAGGGCATCAAGGGAGAGGATAGAAGAGAAAGGCATCCAGAGTGAGGAGAATACCAAAAGGGAATCCAGAGATAGGAGTGAAAAGAAGGGCATCAAGAAAGAGAAGAGGACAGAAGGGCATCCAGAGAGAGGAGAGAAAAGAAGGGCATTCAGACAGAGGAGAGTACAGAAGGGCATCCAGAGAGGGGAGAGGACAGAAGGAGATCCAGGGAGAGAAGTGAACAAAAGTACATCCAGAGAGAGGAGAGGACAGAAGGGCACCTAGAGAGAGCAGAGAACACAAATGCATCCAGAAAGAAAAAGAAGACAGAAGTTCATCTGGAGAAAGTAATTGAAAGAAGTTTATCCAGAGTGAGGAGACCAAAACGCATTCAGAGAAAGGAGAAGACAGTAGGGCATCCAGACAGAGAAGAGGACAGAAATGCATCCAGTGAGAGGAGAGTACAGAAGGGCATCTAGAGAGAGGAGAAGACAGAAGGTTATCCACAGTGAGGAGAATATTGTCAGGGATCCATAGAGAGGAGAAGACAGAAGGGCATCCAGAGAGAGGAGAGGACAGAAGGGTATTCAGAGAGAGGAGAAGACAGAAGGGAATCCAGAGAGAGGAGAGGACAGAAGGGCATCCAGAGACAGGAGAGGACAGAAGGGCATCCAGATAGGGGAGAGGACAGAAGGACATCCAGGGAGAGAAGTGAACAAAAGTACATACAGAGAGAGGAGAGGACAGAAGCTCATCTAGAGAGAGCAGAGAACACAAGTGCATCCAGAAAGAGGAGAAGACAGAAGTTCATTGGGAGAAAGGAGTGGAAAGAAGCTTATCCAGAGAGAGGAGAAGACCGATGGGCATTCATAGAAAGGAGAAAACAGTAAGGCATCCAGAGAGAGAAGAGGACAGAATTGCATCCAGTGAGAGTAGAGTACAGAAGGACATCTAGAGAGAGGAGAAGACAGAATGTTATCCAGAGTGAGGAGAATATTGTCCGGCATTCAGAGAGAGGAGATCACAGAAGGGCATCTAAAGAGAGGAGAAGACAGAAGGTTATCCAGAGTGAGGAGAATATTGTCAGGCCACCAGAGAGAGGAGAAGACAGAAGGGCATTGGGAGAGATGAGAGAACAGAAGCGCATAGGGAGAGAGGAGAAGACAGAAGGGCATCCAGAGAGAGGAGAGAACAGAAGGGCATCATGAGGGAGGAGAAGACAGAAGGGCATCCAAAGAGAGGAAAGCACAGAAGGGCATCTGGAGATACGAAAGAACAGAAGGGCATCCAGAGAGAATAGAGGATAGAAGGGCATCTAGAGAGAGGAGAAAAGAGAAGGGCATCCAGAGATATGAGAAAACAAAAGGGGAATCCAGAGATAGGAGAGAAAAGAAGGGCATCCAGAGAGAGAAGACAACAAAAGTGCATCCAGAGAGAGGAGAGAAAAGAAGGACTTCCAGAGAGACAAGAGGACAAAAGTGCATCCAGAGAGAGGAGAGAAAAGAAGGACTTCCAGAGAGAGGAGAGTACAGAAGGGCATCAGGAGATGGGAGAGGACAGAAAGGCATCCAGGAAGAGAAGTGAACAGAAGGGCATTCAGAGCGAGGAGAGTAAAGAATGGCATACAGAGAGAGGAGAGAACAGAAGGGCCTCCAGAAATAGGAGAGAACAAAATGGCATCCAGGTAGAGGAGAGGACAGAAGGGCATTCACAGAGAGGGTAGAACAGAAGAGCATCGAGAGAGGAGAGAACAGAAAGGAATCCAAAGAGAAGAGCAGACAGAAGGGCATCCAGAGAGAGGAGAGAACAAAAGGACATCCGCAGAGAGGAGAGAACAGAAAGGCATCCAAAGAGAGGCGAGGACAGAAGTGCATTCAGAGAGAGGAGAAGACAGAAGGGTATGCATAGAAAGGAGAAGACAGTAGGGCATCCAGAGAGAGAAGAGGACAGAATTGCATCCAGAGAGAGGAGAGTACAGAAGGGCATCTAGAGAGAGGAGAAGACAAAAGGATATCTAGAGTGAGGAGCATATTGTCAGGCAACCAGAGAGAGGAGAAGACAGAAGGGCATCATGAGAGATGAGAGAACAGAAGAGCATACGGGGAGAGGAGAAGACAGAAGGGTATCCAGAGAGAGGAGAGGACAGAAGGGCATCCAGAGAGAGGAAAGCACAGAAGGGCATCTGGAGAGACGAAAGAACAGAAGGGCATCCAGAGAGAATAGAGGACAGAAGGGCATCTAGAGAGAGTAGAAAAGAGACGGGCATCCAGAAAGATGATAAACCAAAACGGGAATCCAGAGATAGGGGAGAAAAGAAGGGCATCCATAGAGAGGAGAGAACAGAAGGGCATAGAAAGAGAGGAGCGGACAGAAGGGCATCCAGAGAGAGGAGAGAACAGACGGGCATGCAGAGAGAGGAGAAGACAGAAGGGCACGCAGAAAGAAGAGAGGAAAAAAGGCCATCAAGAGAGATGAGAGAACAGAAGAACATCCAGAAAGAGTAGAGGCACGAGGCCAATTTTTGAGATGAGATTACAGAAGGTCATCGACAGAGAGGAGAGAACAGAAGGGCGTCCAGAGAGAATAGAGGACAGAAGGATATCCAGAGAGAAGAGAGGGCACAAGGGCATCAAGAGAGATGAGAGAACAGAAGAGCATCCAGAAAGAGTAGAGGACACAAGGTCAATTAGAGAGATGAGAGAACAGAAGATCATTGACAGAAAGAAGAGAACAGAAGGGCGTCCAGAGAGATGAGAGAACAGAAGAGAATCTAGAGAGAGGAGAGAAAAGAAGGGCATCCAGAGAGAGAAGAGGAAAGAAGGGCATCCAAAGAGAGGAGAGTACAGAAGGGCTTTCAGAGAGAAGAGAAGACTGACAGGCATCCATAGAGAAGAGAGGAAAGAAGGGCATCCAGAGAGAGAAGTGGACACAAGGACATCCAGAGGGAGGAGAAGACAGAAGGGCATCCAGAGAGAAGAGAAGACAGAAGGGCATCCAGAGAGAGGAGAAGACAGAAAGGCATCCAGAGAGAAGAGAGGACAGAAGGACATCCAGAGACAAGAGAGGACACAAGGCCATCAAGATAGATGAGAGAACAGAAGAGCATCCAGAAAGTGTAGAGGACACAAGGCCAATTAGAGAGATGAGAGAACAGAAGATCATCCAGAGAGAGAAGAGAACAGAAGGTCATCCAGAGAGAAGAGAGGACAGAATAGAATCTAGAGATAGGAGAGAACAGAAGGGCATCCAGAGAGAGGAGAAAAGGAGGGCATCCAAAGAGAGGAGAGTACAGAAGGGCATCTAGAGAGAGGAGAAGACAGAAGGATATCAAGAGTGAGGAGAATATTGTCAGGCAACCAGAGAGAGGAGAAGACAGAAGGGCATCGGGAGAGATGAGAGAACAGAAGAGAATAGGGGGAGAGGAGAAACAGAAGGGTATCCAGAGAGAGGAGAGGACAGAAGGGCATCCAGAGAGAGGAGAGGACAGAAGGGCATCCAGAGAGAGGAAAGCACGGAAGGGCATCCGGAGAGACAAAAGAAAAGAAGGGCATCCAGAGAGAATAGAGGACACAAGGGCATCAAGAGAGATGAGAGAACAGAAGAGCATCCAGAGAGATGAGAAACCAAAAGGGGAATCTAGAGATAGGGGAGAAAAGAAGGGCATCCAGAGAGAGGAGAGAACAGAAGGGCATCCAAAGAGAGGAGCGGACAGAAGGGCATCCAGAGAGAGTAGAGAACAGAAGGGCATGCAGAGAGAGAAGACAGAAGGGCACCCAGAGAGAAGAGAGGACAGAAGGACATCCATAGAGAAGAGAGGACACCAGGGCATCAAAAGAGATGAGAGAACAGAAGAGCATCCAGAAAGAATAGAGGCACAAGGCCAATTTGCGAGATTAGAGTACAGAAGATCATTGACAGAGAGGAGAAAACAGAAGGGCGTCCAGAGAGAAGAGAGGACAGAAGGACATCCTGAGAGAAGAGAGGACACAAGGGCATCAAGAGAGATGAGTGAACAGAAGAGCATCCAGAAAGAGTAGAGGACACAAGGCCAATTTGAGAGATGAGGGAAAAGAAGATCATTGACAGAGAGAAGAGAACAGAAGGGCATCCAAAGAGATGAAACAACAGAAGAGAATCTAGAGAGAGGAGAGAAAAGAAGGGCATCCAGAGAGAGAAGAAGAAAGAATGGCATCCAAAGAGAGAAGAGTAGAGAAGGGCTTTCAGAGAGAAGAGAAGACTGATGGGCATCCATAGAGAAGAGAGGAAAGAAGGGCATCCAGAGAGAGAAGAGGACACAAGGGCATCCAGAGGAAGGAGAGAACAGAAAGGCATCCAGAGAGAAGAGAAGACAGAAGGGCATCCAGAGGGAGGAGAAGACAGAAAGGCATCCAGAGAGAAGAGAGGACAGACGGATATCCAGAGACAAGAGAGGACACAAGGGCATCAAGAGAGATGAGAGAACAGAAGAGCATCCAGAAAATGTAGAGGACACAAGGCCAATTAGAGAGATGAGAGAACAGAAGATTATCCAGAAAGAAAAGAGAACAGAAGGGCATCCAGAGAGATGAGAGGACAGAAGAGAATCTAGAGATAGGAGAGAACAGAAGGGCATCCAGAGAGAGGAGAAAAAAGAGGGCATCCAAAGAGAGGAGAGTACAGAAGGGCATTCAGAGAGGAGAGAAGATAGAAGGGCATCCAGACAGAGGAGAGAACAGAGGGGCACCCAGAGATAGAAGACAGAAATGCATTCAGAGAAAAAAGAGAATAGAAGGGCATCCAGAGAGATGACAGACAAGGAGAGATTCCAGAAGAGGAGAGAACAAAAGCCCATCCAGACAGAGCAGAAGACTTAAGACATACAGAGAGAGAAGCAGAGTGAATGACATCAGGAGAGAGGAGAAGACAGAAAGGTATCCAGAGTGAGGAGAAAATTGTAAGGCATCCAGAGAGAGAAGACAGAAGGGCATCAAGAGAGAAGAGAGGACAGAAGGACATCCAGAGAGAAGAGAGGACACAAGGGCATCAAGAGAGATGAGAGAACAGAAGAGCATCCGGAAAGAGTAGAGGACACAAGGCCAATTAGAGAGATAAGAGAACAGAAGATCATTGACAGAGAGAAGAGAACAGAAGTGCGTCCAGAGAGATGAGAGAACAGAAGAGAATCTAGAGAGAGGAGAGAAAAGAAGGGCATCCAGAGAGAGAAGAGGACAGAAGGGCATCCAAAGAGAGGAGAGTACAGAAGGGCTTTCAGAGAGAAGAGAAGACAGATGGGCATCCAAAGACAAGAGAGGAAAGAAGGGCATCCAGAGAGAGAAGAGGACACAAGGGCATCCAGAGGGTGGAGAGAACAAAAGGGCATCCAGAGAGAGGAGAACACAAAAGGGCATCCAGAGAGAGGAGAAGTCAGCAAGTCATCCAGAGAGAAAAAAGTACAGAAAGACATCCAGAGACAAGAGAGGACACAACGGCATCAAGAGAGATCAGAGAACAGAAGAGAATCCAGAAAGTGTAGAGGACACAAGGCCAACCAGAAAGAGGAGAGCACAGGTGGGCATCCAAAGAGAAGAAAGAACAGAAGGGCATAAAGAGAGAATAGAGTACAGAAGGGCATCTAGAGAGAAGAGAAGACAGAAGGTCATCCAAAGAGAGCAGAGAACAAAAGGGCATCCATAGAGAGGAGAAGAGAAAAGGGCTTCCAGTGATAGAAGAGGACCGAAGGGCAGCCAGACAGTAGAGAAACAGAAGGGCATCCAGAGACAGAGGAGAGGACTGAAGAGCATCCGGAGAGAGAGAAGGGAACAGAAGGGCATTCAGAGGAAGAGAGAACAGAAGGGCATCCGAAGAGAAGAAAGAATAGAAGGGCATCCAGAGAGAAGAGAAGACAGAAGGGCATCCAGAGAGAGGAGAGGACATTTGGCATCGAGAGAGGAGAGATTACAGGTTGGCATCAAGATGAGGAGAGAGCAGAAGGGCATCCAGAAATAGGAGAGGAAAGAAGGGCACCCAGAGAGTCGATAGAACAGTAAGGCATCCAGATTGAGGTAAGGCAGAAGGGCATCCAGAGAGAGGAGAGAACATAAGGGCATCCAAAAAAGAAGAGAAAAGAAGTGCATCCACAGAGAGGAGAGAACAGAATGTCATTCAGAGAGAGGAGAGAGCAGAAGGGCATCCAGAAAGAGGAGAAGTAGAAGGGAATCCAAAGAGAGGAGAGAAAAAGGGCATCCAGAGTGAGGAGAAGACAGAAGGGCTTTGAGAGAGAGTAGAGAACACAAGGGCATTCAGAAAGAGGAGAGAACAGAGTGATATCCAGAGAGAGGAGAAGACCGAAGGTCCTCCCAAGAGAGGAGAGGACAGAAGGGCATTAGGAAAGAGAAGAGAACAGAAGGACATCAAGGTAGAGTAGACAACAGAAGGGTATCCAGAATGAGGAGAAGATAGAAGGGCTTCCAGAGAGAGGAGAAAACACAATGGCATCCAGAGAGAGGATAGAACAGAAAGGTATCCAGAGAGAGGAGAGGACAGAAGGGCATCAAGAAAGAGGAGAGAACAGAAGGCATCCAGAGAAAGGAGAAGACAGAAGTTCATACAGAGGGAGGAGAGGACAAAAGGGCATCCCGAGAAAAAAGAGAACAAAGGACATCCAGAGAGATGAGACCACAGAAGATAATCAAGAAAGAGGATATAACAGAAGGACATCCAGAGTGAGCAAAAATCTGAAGAACATCCAGAGGGAGGAGAATACAGAAGTGCATCAGGAGTGAGAAGAGGACAGAAGGGCATCCAGTGAGAGGAGAGAACAGAAGAGCATGCAGAGAGAAAAGAAGACAGAATGGTATCCATATGAGGAGAGAATTGTAGGGCATCCAGAGAGAGGAGAAGACAGAAGGGCTTTGGCAGAGAGGAGAGAACAGAAGGGCATCCAGAGAGAGGAGAGGAAGAAGGGCATCCAGAAATAGAAGAGACTAGAAGGGCATTCAGAGAGAGGAAAAGACAGACAGAATCCAGGGAGAGGAGAGGACTGAAGGGCATCCAGAGAGAGAAGATTACAGAAATGCATCCTGAGAGAGGAGAAGACAGAAGGGCTACCAGAGAGAGAAGAGAACAGAAGGACATTCAGAAAGAGGAGAAGACAGAAGGGCATCCAGAGAGAGAGAAGAGGATAGAAAGGCATCAGGAAAACGAAGAGAACACAAGGGCATGCAGACAGAGGAGAGGAAAGAGGGGCATCCAGAGAGAGGAGAGAACACAAGGGCATCCAGAGAGAGGAGAGAATAGAAGTGTATCCAGAGAGAGGAGAGGACAGAAGGGCATCAAGAGAAAGGAGAGAACAGAAGGGCATCCAGGGAAAAAAGAAGACAGAAGGGCATCCTGAGAGAAGAGAGGACAGAAGGACATCCCGAGAGATGAGAGAACACAAGGGCATCCAGAGAGATGAGAGACCAGAAGAGAATCCAGAAACAGGATAGAACAGAAGGGCATCCAGATCGAGCAGAAGACTGAAGGATATTCAGAGAGAATAGGACAGGAGGGCATGGGGAGAGAGGAGAATATAGGAGGTCATCAAGAGACAGGAGAGAACAGAAGGGCATCCACTGAGAGGAGAAAACAGAAGGGAATCCAGAGAGAGTAGAAGACAGAAGGGTATCCAGAGTGAACAGAGAATTGTAGAGGATCCAGACAGAGAAAGGAGAAGACAGAAGTTCATCGGGAGAGAGGAAAGAATAGAGAGGCATCGGGAGAGAGTCAAAGACAGAAGGGCATCCAGATAGAGGAGAGGACAGAAGGGCATCCAGAGAGACAAGAGAACAGAAGGGCAACCAGAGAGAATAGAAGACAGGGGTCATCTAGAGAGGAGATAAGAGAAGGTCATCCAGAGAGAGGTGAGTAGAGAAGAGCATCAAGAGAGAGGAGAGAAAAGAAGGGCATCCAGAGTGAGGAGAAGACAGAAGGGAATCCAGAGAGAGGAGAGAACAGAAGGGCATTTGGAGATAGTAGAAGATAGAAGGGCATTGAAAGATTGGAGAGGACAGAAGAACATCTGGAGAGAGAAGAGGACAGAATATCATACAGAGAGAGGAGTGAACAGAAGGCCATACAGAGAGTGGAGAATAGTGAAGGGCATCCAGAAAGAGAAGAGGACAGAATGTCATACACAGAGAGAGAACAGAAGGGAATGCAGAGAGAGGAGAAGATACAAGGGCATCCACAGAGAGGATAGGACAGAAGGACATCTGGATAGAGGAATGCACAGAAGGTCATCCAGAGAGAAGAGAACAGAAGAGAACCCAGAAAGTGGAGAGGACAGAAGGGCATCCAGAGAGAGGAGAAGACAAAAGGGCATCCGGAGAGAGGAGACAACTGAAGGGCATACAAAGAGAGGAGAAGACTGTAGGGCATTCATAGGGAGGAGAAGATTGTAGGATATCCAGAGAGAGAAGAGGACAGAAGGGCATGCAGAGAAAGGAGAATACAGAAGGTCATCAAGAGAGAGGAGAGGACAGAACAGCATCCAGTGAGAAGAGAGAACAGAAGGGCATCCAGAGGGATGATAGAAATGAAGATCAGCCAGAAAGAGGAGAAGATAGAAGGGCATCCAGAGATAGGGCGGACAGATGTGCATCCATAGAAAAGAGAATAGAGGGCCATCCAGGGTGAGGAGAAGAAAGAAGGGCATCTAGATAGAGGAGAGAACAGAAGTGAATCCAGAGAGAGTGGAAGACAGGATGGCATTCAGAGAGAGAAGACAAAATGGAAACCAGAGAGAGAAGAGAACAGAAAGGCAACCAGAGAGATTAGAGGACAGAAGGGATCCGGGAAGAGGATAGGACAGAAGGGCATCCAGAGCAATGAGAGGACAGAAGGGCATCCAGAGAGATGAGATGACAGAAGGGTACCCAGTGATAGGAGAGAACAGAAGGGCATCCACAGAGTGGAGAGACCAGAAGTGCATCCAAAGAAAGGAGAGACCAGAAGTGCACCCAGCGAGAGGTGAGCACAGAAGGGCCCCCAGAGAGAAGAGAACAGAAGGGCATCCAAAGAGAGGAGAATCCCGAAGGGCATTCAGAGAGAGGAGTAGACAGAAGGTCATCCGAGAGAGCAGAGAACAGAAAGGCAACCAGAGAGATTAGAGGACAGAAGGGATCCAGAGAGATTAGAGGACAGAAGAACATCGAAAGAGAGGAGAGGACAGAAGGGCATCCAGAGAGAGGAGAGGACAGCAGGGCATCCAGAGAGAGGAGAGGAAAAGAAGGCATCCGGAGAGAGGAGATAACAGAAGGGCATCCAGAGAAAGCAGAAGAGACAAGGGCATCCAGAGAGGAGAGGAAAAAATGTGTCTGGAGAAAGGAGAGAACGGAAGGGCATCTTGAAAGAGGAGAAGACAGAAGAGCATCGGTTGAGAGGAGAGAACAGAATGGCACCCAAATAGAAGAGAGGACAGAATGGCATCTACAGAGAGGGTAGAACAGAAGAGTGTCGAGAGAGAGGAGTGACCAGGAGGGCATCCAAATAGAGGAGAGGACAGAAGGGCCTCTAGAGAGAGGAGAGAACAGAAGGGTATCCAGAGAGAGGAGAGAAGTGAAAGGTATCCAGAGAGACTAGAGGACAGAAGGGCATCCAGGGAGAGGAGAAGACAGAAGGGCATCCAGAGAGAGGAGAAGATAGAGGGGCATCCAGAGAGAGGAGAAGACAGAAGGGCATCCAGAGATAGGAGAGGACAGAAGAGCATTTAGAAAGAGGAGAGAACAGAAGCACATCAAGAAAGAGGAGAAAACTGAAGTGAATCCTGATAATGAGAAGACAGAAATGTATCCAAAGAGAGGAGAGAAAAGAAGGTCATGCGAAGAGAAGAAAAGTCAGAAGGGCATCCAGAGTGAAGAGAGGACAATAGGGCATCTGGAAATACAAGAGAACAGAAGGGCATGCAGGGAGAGGAGAGAACAGAAGGGCATACAGTTAGAGGAGAGGACAGAAGGGCATCCAGAGAAAGAGAGAACACAAGTGAATCCACAGAGAGGGGAAGACAGAAGGGCATTCAGAGAGAGGAGAAAGCAGAAGGGCATCCAGATAGAGGAGAAGACAGAAGCGCATACCAGGAGAGGACAGATGGGCATCCAGAGAGATGAAAGAGCAGAAGGGCACCCAGAAAGAAGAGAGGACAGAAAGGCACACAGAGAGAGGAGAGAACAGAAGGGCATTCAGAAAGAGGAGAGAGCAGAAGGGCATTCAGAGAGAGGAGAATACAGAAGGGAATCCAACAAAAGGAGAGAACTGAAGGGCATTCAGAGAGAGGAGAAGAAAGAAGGGCATACATAGAGAAGAGAGAACAGCTGGACATCCAGAGAGTGGACAAGACAGAAGGGCATCAAGAAAAAGAGGACAGAATGTCATACTGATAGAGGAGAGAACAGAAGGGCATCCCAAGAGTAGAGAAAACAGGAGGGCATCCATAGAGAGGAGAGGACAGAAGGGCATCTGGAGAAAGGAAACAACAGAAGGGCATATAGAGAGAAGATAACAGTAGAGAATCCAGAAAGAGCAGAAGACAGAAAGGCATACTGGAGATGAGAGAATAGAAGGGCATCCAGCAGGAAGAGAATGCAGAACGGCATCCGGGGAGAGGAGAGGACAGAAGTGCATCCTGACAGAGTTGAGAACAGAAGGGCATCCAGAGAGAAGAGAGAACAGAAGAGAATCCAGAAAGAGGAGAGAAGAGAAAGGCATTCAGAGAAAGCAGGAGACTAAAGGACATTTAGAGAAAGAAGAGGACAGAAGGGCATATAGAGAGAAGAGAAGACAGAAGGGTATCCAGTATGAGGAGAGAATTGAAGGACATCCAGAAATAGGAGAAAACAGAAGCCCTTCTAGAGAGAGGAGAGAACAGAAAAGCATGTGGAGAGAGGGGAATAGAGAAGGCATCCAGATGGAGAAGTGCACAGACAGGCATCCAGAGAAAGGAGAGGACAGAAGGGCATCCAGAGAGAGGAGAGGACAGAAGGGCATCTAGAGAAAGCAGAGAAAAGAAGGGCATCCAAATAGGAGAAGATAGAAGGGCATCCAGAGATAGGGCGGACCGAAGGACATCCACAGAAAAGAGAACAGAAGGCCATCCAGGGGGAGGAGAAGACAGAAGGGCATCTGCATAGAGGAGAGAACAGAAGGACAACTAGAGAGAGAAGAGAACAGAAGGGCATCCATGGAGAGGAGAAGTCAGAAGGGCATCCGGAGAGAGGTGTGAACAGAAGCGCATCCAGAAAGAGGAGAGAAGAGAAGGGCATCAAGAGAAGGAGAACACAGAAGCATATCTAAAGAGAGGAGAGAACAGAAGGGCATGCGAAGTGATGAGAATTCAGAAGGGCATCCAGAGAGAGGAGAGGACAAAAGGGCATCTGGAAATAGAAGAGAACAGAAGGGCATCCAGGGATAGGAGAGAACATATGGGCATCCAGAGAGAGGAGAGGACAGAAGTGCATCCAGAGAGTGGAGAAAACAGAAGGGCTTCCAGAGAGAGGAGAGAACTGAAGAGCATCCAGAGAGAGGGGAAGAGAGAAGGCATCCAGATGGAGAAGAGGACAGACGGGCATCCAGAGAGAGGAGAGGACAGAAGGGCATTTAGAGAAAGCAGAGAAAAGAAGGGCTTCCAGAGAGAGAAGATAGAAGGGCACCCAGATATAGGGTGTACAGAAGGGCATCCAAAGAAAAGAGAACAGACTACTATCCAGTGGGAGGAGAAGAAAGAAGGGCATCAGGATAGAGCAGAGAACAAAAGTGAATCCAGAGAGAGGGGAAGACAGAAGGGCATTCAGAGAGAGGAGAAAGCAGAAGGTCATCCAGATAGAGGAGAAGACAGAAGTGCATACCAGGAGAGGACAGATGGGCATCCAGAGAGATGAGAGAGCAGAAGGGCATCCAGAAAGAGGAGAGGACAGAAGGGCATACAGAGAGAGGAGAGAACAGAAGGTCATTCGGAAAGAGGAGAGAGCAGAAAGGCATTCAGAGAGAGGAGAAGACAGAAGGGAATCCAAAGAAAGGAGAGAACAGAATGGCGTTCAGAGAGAGGAAAAGAAAGAAGGGCATCCAGAGAGAAGAGAGAACAGATGGGCATCCAGAGAGTGGACAAGACATTAGGGCATCAAGAAAAAGAGGACAGAATGTCATACTGATAGAGGAGAGAACAGAAGGGCATCCCAAGAAAAGAGAAAACAGAAGGGCATCCATAGAGAGGAGAGGACAGAAGGGCATCTGGAGAGAGGAAAGAAAAGAAGGGCATATAGAGAGAAGATAACAGTAGAGAATCCAGAAAGAGCAGAAGACAGAAGGGCATACTGGAGATGAGAGAATAGAAGGGCATCCAGCAGGAGGAGAATGCAGAATGGCATCCGGGGAGAGGAGAGGACAGAAGGGCATCCCGAGAGAGTTCAGAATAGAAGGGCATCCAGAGAGAAGAGAGAACAGAAGAGAATGCAGAAAGAGGAGAGAACAGAAGGGCATCCAGAGAGAGCAAAAGTCTAAAGGACATTTAGAGAAAGAAGAGGACAGAAGGGCATATAGAGAGAGGAGAAGACAGAAGGTATCCAGTATGAGGAGAGAATTGAAGGTCATCCAGAAAGAGGAAAAAACAGAAGGGCTTCCAGAGAGAGGAGAGAACAGAAGAGCATCCGGAGAGAGGGGAAGAGAGAAGGCATCCAGATGAAGAAGTGAACAGACGGGCATCCAGAGAGAGGAGAGGACAGAAGGGCATCTAGAGAAAGCAGAGAAAAGAAGGGCTTCAAGAAAGAGAAGATAGAAGGGCATCCAGATATAGGACGTACAGAAGGGCATCCAAAGAAAAGAGAACAGACCACTATCCAGTGGGATTAGAAGAAAGATGGGCATCTGGATAGAGGAGAGAACAGAAGTGAATCCAGAGAGAGGGGAAGACAGAAGGGCATTCAGAGAGAGGAGAAAGCAGAAGAGCATCCAGAGAGAGGAGAAGACAGAAGCACATACAGGGAGAGGAGAGGACAGTAGGGCATCCAGAGAGAGGAGAAGACAGAGGGCATTCAGAGAGGAGAGAGCAGAGGGGCATCTAGAGAAAGGAGAAGACAGAAGGGAATGCAAAAAGAGGAGAGAACTGAAGGGTATCCCGAGAGAGGAGAAGACAGAAGGGCATACAGAGAGAGGAGATGACAGATGGGAATACAGAGAGAGGAGAGAACAAAAGGGCATCCAGTGAGAGGAGAAAACAGAAGGGCATCCATGGAGAGGAGAGGTCAGAAGATCATCCGGAGAGAGGAGAGAACAGAAGCGCATCCAGAAAGAGGAGAGAACAGAAGGGCATCAAGAGAAGGAGAAGAGAGAAGCGTATTTAAAAAGAAGAGAGACTAGAAGGGCATGCGAAGAGATGAGAAGCCAGAAGGGCATCCAGAGAGAGGAGAGGACAAAAGGGCATCTGGAAATAGAACAGAAGGGCATCCATGGAGAGGAGAGAACAGATGGGCATCCAGAGAGAGAAGAGGACAGAAGGGCATCCAGAGAGTGGAGAGAACAGAACGGCATCCAGAGAAATGAGAAGACAGAAAGGAATGCAAAGAGAGGAGAGAACAGAAGGGCATCCAGAGAGAGGAGAATACAGAAGGGTATACAGAGAGAGGAGAGGACAGATGGGCATCCAGAGAGAGGAGAAAACAAAAGGGCATCCAGATTGAGGAGAGAACAGAAGGGCACCACGGAGAGGAGAGGTCAGAAGGGCATCAAGAGAAGGAGAAGACAGAAGCATATCTAAAGACAGGAGAGAACAGAAGGGCATGTGAATAGATGAGAAGTCAGAAGGGCATCCAGAGAGATGAGAGGACAAACGGGCATCTGGAAATAGAAGAGAACAGAAGGGCATCTAGGGAGATGAGAGAACAGATGGGCATCCAGAAAGAGGAGAGGACAGAAGGGTATCCAGAGTGTGGAGAGAACAGAAGGGCATTCAGAGATAGGAGAGGACAGAAGGGCATCAAGAGAAATGAGAGAACAGAAGTGAATCCAGAGAGAGGGGAAGACAGAAGGGAATTCAGAGAGAGGAGAGAGCAGAACGGCATCCAGAAAGAGGAGAAGACAGAAGCGCAAACAGGGAGAGGAGAGGACAGAGGGGCATTCAAAAAGAGGAGAGAGCAGAATGGCATCCAGAGAGAGGAGAAGACAGAAGGGCAAAAAGGGAGAGGAGAGGACAGATGAAAATTCAGAGAAAGGAGAGAGTGGAAGAGCATCCAGCAATAGGAGAAGACAGAAGGACATGCAGAGAGAGGAGGGATCAGAAGGGCATTCAGAGAGAGGAGAGAGCAGAAGGGCATTCAGAGAGAGGAGGGAACAGAAGGGCATTCAGAGAGAGGAGAGAGCAGAAGGGCATTCAGAGAGAGGAGAAGACAGAAGGGAATCAAAACAAAGGAGGGTACAGAAGGGCATTCAGAGAGAGGAGAAGAAAGAAGGGCATTCGGAGAGAAGAGAGAACAGATGGGCATCCAGAGAGTGGAGAAGACAGAAGAACATCAAGAAAAAGAGGACAGAATGTCATACTGATAGAGGAGAGAACAGAAGGGCATCCCAAGAGAGGAGAAACAGAAGGGCATCCATAGAGAGGAGAGGACAGAAGAGAATCCGGAGAGAGGAAAGAACAGAAGGCATATAGAGAGAAGATAACAGTAGAGAATCCAGAAAGAGCAGAAGACAGAAGAGCATACTAGAGATGAGAGAATAGAAGGGCATCCAGCAGGAGGAGAATGCAGAAGGGCATCCGGGGAGAGGAGAGGACAGAAGGGCATCCCGAGATAGTTGAGAACAAAAAGGCATCCAGAGAGAAGAGAGAACAGAAGAGAATCCAGAAAGAGGAGAGAACAGAAGGGCATCCAGAGAGAGCAGAAGACTAAAGGACATTTAGAGAAAGAAGAGAATAGAAGGGCATATAGAGAGAGGAGAAGACAAAAGTGTATCCAGGATGAGCAGAGAATTGAAGGACATCCAGAAAGAGGAAAAAACAGAAGGACTTCCAGAGAGAGGAGAGAACAGAAGAGCATCTAGAAAGAGGAAAAGAGAGAAGGCATCCAGATGGAGAAGAGGACAGACGGGCATCCAGAGAGAGGAGAGGACAGAAGGGCATCTAGAGAAAGCAGAGAAAAGAAGGGCATCCAGAAAGAGGAGAAGATATAAGGGCATCCAGTGATAGGGCGGACTGAAGGGCATCCACAGAAAAGAGAACAGAAGGCCATCTAGGGGGAGGAGAAGACAGAAGGACATCTGCATAGACGAGAGAACAGAAGGGCAACTAGAGAGAGAAGAGAACAGAAGGGCATTCTGAGAGGAGAGAGAACAGAAGTGAATCCCGAGAGAGGAGAAGACAGAAGGGCATTCTGAGAGGAGAGAGAACAGAAGTGAATCCCGAGAGAGGAGAAGACAGAAGAGCATTCAGAGAGAGGAGACAGCAGAAGGGCATCCAGAGAAAGGAGAAGACAGAAGGGAATGCAGACAGAGGAAAGAACAGAAGGGCATCCAGAGAGAGGAGAGAGCAGAAGGGCATCCGGAGAGAGGAAAGAACAGAAGGGCATCTAGATAGAAGAGAACAGTAGAGAATCCAGGCAGAACAAAAGACAGAAGGGCATCCAGGAGAGGAGAGAATAGAACGGCATCCAGTGAGAGGAGAAGGCAGAAGGGCATCCAGGAGAGGAGAGAATAGAACGGCATCCAGTGAGAGGAGAAGGCAGAAGGGCATCCAGGAGAGGAGAGAATAGAAGGGCATCCAGCGAGAAAAGAATGCAGAAGGGCATTCGTAGAGAGGAGAAGACAGAAGGGTATCCAGGATGAGGAGAGAACTGAAGGGCATCC
Organism: Arvicanthis niloticus; assembly: GCF_011762505.2. Lineage (NCBI taxonomy): Eukaryota > Metazoa > Chordata > Mammalia > Rodentia > Muridae > Arvicanthis > Arvicanthis niloticus. The sequence continues at coordinate 81,916 of NW_023045203.1, read as the reverse complement.
AGAAGGAGGAGAAGACAGAAGGGATTCCTGAGAGAGGAGAGAACAGAAGGGCATCCAGAATGAGAAGAGAGAAGGCATCCACATGAAGAAGTGGACAGATGGGCATCCAGAGAGAAGAGAGGACAGAAGGGCATCAAGGGAGAGAAAAAAACAGAAGGTCATGCAGAAAGAGGAGAGGACAAAAGGGCAGCTAGAGAGAGCAGAGCACAGAAGAGCATCCAGAAAGAGGAGAAGAGAGAAGGGCATCCAGAGATAGGGGAGGACAGAAGGGCATCCACAGAAAAAAGAAGAGAAGGGTATCCAGAGGGTGGAGAAGACAGAAGGGCATTAAGATAGAGGAGAGAACAGAAGGGAAACTAGAGACAGGGGAGAACAGAAGGGCATTCAGAGAGAGGAGAGAACAGACGTGAATCCAGAGACAGGAGAAAACAGAAGGGCATTCAGAGAGAGGAGAGAGCAGAAGGGCATCTACAGAAAAGAGAACAGAAGTGTACCCAGAGAGAGAAGACAGAAGCGCATCAAGGGAGAGGAGAATACAGAAGGGCATACAGAGAGAGGAGAGGACAGAAGGGCATCCAGAGAGAGGAGAGAGGAGAAGGGCATCCAGAAAGAGGAGAGGACAGAAGGGCTTCCAGAGAGAGAAGAAGACAGAAGAGCATCCAGAGTGATTAGAGGACAGAAGAGAATCTAGAGAGAGAAGAGAACAGAAGGGAAACCAGAGATATGAGAGGACAGAAGGAAATACAGAGAGAGGAGAGGACAGTAGGGCATCGAGAGAGAAGAGAGGATAAAAGGGCATCTGGAGTGAGGAGAGAACAGAAGGGCATCCAGAGAGAGGAGAAGACAGAAAGGCATCCAGCGAGAGGAGTGTAAAGAAGGGCATCCTGAGAGAGGGGAATACAGAAGGGCATCCAGAGAGGAGAGAATAGAAGAGCATTGGATGAGAGGAGAAAAAAGAAGGGCATAAAAAGAGACGAGAGGACAGAAGGCCATACAGAGAAAGTAGAAGACAGAAGGTCATCCAGAGAGAGAAGAGGACACAAGGACATCAAGAGAGATGAGAGAACAGAAGATCATCCAGAGAGAGAAGAGAACACAAGGGCATCCAGACAGAGGAGAGAACAGAAGGGCATACAGAAAGAGGAGAAAACAGAAGGGCATCCAGAGAGAGGAGAAGTCAGAAGGGCATCCAGAAAGAGGTGAGGACAGAAAGTCATCCCAAAAGAATAGAGAACAGATGGGCATCCAGAGAGATGATAGTACAGGAGAGAATCTAGAAAGAGGAGAGAACAGAAGCCCATCTAGAGAGAACAGAAGACTGAAGGACATCCAGAGAGAAAAGAGGACCATAGGGCATCCAGAAAGAGGAGAAGACAGAAGGGCATCCAGAGAGAGGAGAGAACAGAAGGGCATCCAGAAAGAGGAGAGGGAAAAAAAGGGTAACCAGAGAGAGGAGAAGACAGAAGTGAAAGCACAGAGAGGAGAGTACAAAAGGGCATTTGGAGAGAGGAAAAACAGAAAGACATCCAGAGAGAGGGGAAGACAGAGGGCATCCAGAGAGGGGAGAGGACAGAAGGGCATCCAGGGAGAGAACTGAACAGATGAGCATCCAGAGAGAGGAGAGGACAGAAGAGCATCTAGAGAGAGCAGAGTACACAAGGGCATCCAACAATAGGAGAGGACAGAAGGGCATTGGTAGAGAGGTAAGGAAAGAAGGGTATTGGGAGAAAGGAGAAGACAGAAGGACATCCAGAGAGAAGAGTGGATTGAAAGGAATCGAGAGATGAGAGGACAGAAGGGCATCTGGAGAAACGAGAGAACAGAGGACATCCAGAGAGAATAGAGGACAGAAGGACATCTAGACAGAGGAGAGAACAGAAGGACATCCAGAGAAAGGAGAAGACAAAAAGTGAATCGAGAGAGAGGAGAGAACAGAAAGCCATCCAAAGAGAGGAGAAGACAGAGGATCATTCGGAGAGAGAGGAGAGAGCTGAAGATATGGGCATCCAGAGCGAGGAGAGAGCTGAAGAACATCCAAAAAGAGGAGAGGACAGAAAGGCATCCAGAGAGAGGATAGAACAGAAAGCCCTCCAGAGTGAGGAGAAGGCAGAAGGGCATCCGGAGTGAGGAGAGAACAGAAGGGCATCCAGAAAGAGGAGAGAACAGAAGGGCATCCCAAAAGAGGAGAGGACAGAAGGGCATCCAGAGAAAGGAGACAACAGAAGAATATCCAGAGAGAGGAGAATACAGAAGGGCAAACACAGAGAGGATAGAACAAAAGAGCATCGGAAGAGAGGAGAAAACAGAAAAAAATCCAAAGAGAGTAGAGGACAGAAAGGCATCCATAGAGAAGAAAAAACAGTAGGGCATCCAGAGAGAGGAGAGGACACAAGAGCATCCAGAGAGATGAGAGAACAGAAGATCATCCAGAGAGAGAAGAGAACAAAGGGGCATCAAGTGAGATGAGAGGACAGGAGAGAATCTAGAAAGAGGAAAGAAGAGAAGGGGATCCAGAGAAAGGAGAATGCAGAAGGACATCCATAGAGAAGAGAGGACAGATGGGCATCCAGTGTTAGAAGAAGACACAAGAACATCCATCGGGAGGAGAGAACAGAAGAGTATACAGAGAGTTGAAAGAACAGAAGGGTATCCACAGACAGGAGAGGACAAAAGGGCATCCAGAAAGAGGAGAGACATCCAGAAAAAGAAGAGAACAGCAGCCCATCAAGAGAGTGAAGAAGACTGAAGAAAATTCAGAAAGAGAAGAAGACCAAAGGGCATCTGAAGAGAGGAGAAGATAGAATGGCATCCAGATAGAGCAGAGGACAGAATGGCATCCAGTGAGAGGAGAGAACAGAAGGGCATCTAGAGAGAGGAGAAGACAGAAGTGTATCCAGAGAGAGGAGAAAATTGTTGGGCATCCAGAGAGGGGAGAAGACAGAAGGGAATCGGAAGAGATGAGAGAACAGAAGGGCATATGGAGAGAGTAGAAGACAGAAGGGCATCCAGGGAGAAGAGAGGATTGAAGAGAATCGAGAGACAGGAAAGAACAGAAAGGCATCCAGAAAGCAGAGAGAACAGAAGGGCATTCAGAAATAAGAGAGGACAGAAGGGCATCCAGAGAAAGGAGACAACAGAAGGACATCCAGAGAGAGGAGAAAACAGAAGGGCATCCAAAGAGAAGGGAGGACAGAAGGGCATCCATAGAGAAGAGAAGACAGAAGGCCATCCAGAGAGAGGAGAGGACACAAGGGCATCCAGACAGAGAAGAGAACAGAAGGGCATCCAGAGAGAGGAAAGGACACAAGGGCATCCAGAGAGATGAGAGAACAGAAGACAATCCAGAGAGAGAAGAGAACAGAATGACATCAATTGAGATGAGAGGACAGAAGACAATCTAGAGAGAGGAGAGAACAGAAAAGGATCCAGAAAAAGGAGGAGACAGAAGGGCATCCAGAGAGAAGAGAGGACAGAAGGCCATACAGAGATAAAAGTGGACACAAGGGCATTCAGAGGGAGGAGAGAACAGAAGGGCATAGGGAGAGAGGAGAAGACAGAAGGGCATCCAGAGAGAGGAGACATCAGAAGGCCATCCAGAGAGAGGAGAGGACAGAAGGGCATCCAGAGAGAGGAGAGTACAAAAGGTATCCAGAGAGAGGAGAGAACACAAAGCCATCCAGACAGAGATGAATAGAGAAGGGCATTTAGAGAGAGGAGAGAACACACGGGCATCCGGAGAGATGAGAGATCAGAAGGGCATACAGAGAGAATAGAGGACAGAAGGGCATCTTGAGAGAGGAGAGAAAGTAAGGGCATCCAGAGAGAGGAGAAGAGAAAAAGGAATCCAGATATAGGAGAGAAAAGAAGGGCATTCAGGGAGAGAAAAAGACAGAAGGGAATCCAGAGAGAAGAGGGAAAAGAAGGGCATCCAGAGAGAGGAGAGGACAGAAGGGCATCTGTAGAGGGAAGAGGACAGAAGGGAATCCAGGGAAAAGTGAACAGAAGGGCATCCAGAGAGAGGAGAGGACAGAAGGGCATCCAGGGAGAAAAGAGAACAGAAGGGCATCCAGTAAGAAAAGATAGAAGGGCATCCAGAAATAGGGCTGACAGAAGGGCATCCACAGAAAAGAGAACAGAAGGCCATACAGAGGGAGAAGACAGAAGGGAATCTGTATAGAGGAGAGAACAGAAGGGCATTCAGAGAGAGCAGAGAATAGATGTGAATCCAGAGATAAAAGACAGAAGGGCATTCAGAGAAAGGAGACAGCAGAAGGGCATCCAGAGAAAGGAGAAAACAAAAGGGAATGCAAAGAGAGGAGGGAACAGAAGGGCATCCAGAGAGAGAAGAGAGCAGTAGGGCATCCAGAAAAAGGAGGGGACAGAAGGGCATCCAGAGAGAGGAGAAGACAGAAGGGAATCCAGAGGGAGGAGAGAACAGAAGGGCATAAAAAGAGAGGAGAGGACACAGTGCATCCAGAGTGAGGAGAAAACAGAATGCTATCCAGAGAGAAGAGAAGACAGAAGGGCATCAGGAGAAAGGAGAGAACAGAAGGGCATCCAGAAGAAGAGAGAACAGAAGGGCATCAAGAGAGAGGAGAAGACAAAAAGGGAATCCAGAGAGAGGAAAGACCAGAAGGGCATCCAGAGTGAGAAGAAGAGAGAAGGGCATTCAGAGAGAGGAGAGGACAGAATGGCATCTAGAGCGAGGAGAGAACAGAAAGCTATCCAGAGAGAGGAGAAGACAGAAGGGCATCCAGAGAGAGGAGTGAACAGAAGGGCATCCACAAGAGGAGAGAACAGAAGGGCATTCAGGGAGAGGTGAAGACAGAAGGGAATCCAGAGAGAGGAGAGAACAGAAGGGCATCCAGAGAGAGAAGAAGACAGAAGGTAATCCAGAGAGAGGAGAGAGCAGAAGGGCATCCATAGAGAGGAGAAGACAGAAGGGAATCCGGAGAGAGGAGAGAATAGAAATGCATCCAGAGAGGAGAGAGCAGAAGGGCATCCAGAGAGAGGAGACGACAGAAGGGCATTTGGAGAGAGGAGAGAACAGAAGGTCATCCAGAGAGAGGAGAAGACAAAAGGGCTTCCAGAAAGATAAGAGAACAGAAAAGCATCCATAGAGAGAATATAATCGGTGGGCATTCAGAGAGATGAGAGGACAGAAAGGAATAGAGAGAGAGGATAAAATATAAGGGCATGTAGTGAGAGGAGAGGATAGAAGGGAATCCAGAGAGAGGAGAGGAGAAAAGGGCATTTGGAGAGAGGAGAAGACAGAAGGGCATTCTGAGGGAGGAGAGAACAGAAAGTTATCCAGAAAGAGAAGACAGAAGGGCATCCAGAGAGAGGAATGAACAGAAGGGCATCCAGAAGAGGAGAGAACAGAAGGGCATCCAGAGAGAGAAGACAGAAGGAAATCCAGAGAGAGGAGAGAACAGAAGGGCATCCAGAGACAGGAGAGAGCAGAAGGGCATCCAGAGAGAGTAGAAGACAGAAGGGCATCCAGAGAGAGGAGAGAATAAAAATGCATCCAGAAGAGGAGAAAGCAGAAGGTCATCCAGAGAGAGGAGAAAACAGAAGGGAATCCAGAGAGAGGAGAGAACAGAAGGGCATTTGGAGAGAGGAGAAGACAGAAGGGCATCCAGATAGGAGAAGTCACAAGGGCATCTGGAGAGAGGAGAGAATAAAAGGGCATTCAGAGAGTGGATAAGACAGAAGGGCATCCAGAGAGACAAGAGGACACAAGGGCATCCAGAAAGAGGTGAAAACAGAAGAGCATAAAAGAGAGTAGAGAACAGTAGGATATCCTGAGAGAGGAGAGGAAAAAAAGTATCTAGAGAGAGGAGAGTACAAAAGGGCATCCAGAGATAGGGGAAGACAGAAGGGCATCCGGAGAGATGAGATAACAAAGAGAATCCAGGAGTAGAGAACAGAAGGGCATCCAGAAAGAGGAGAAGACAGAAGGGTATCCAGTTTGAGCAGAGAACTGAATGGCAACCCGAGATAGGAGAAGACAGAAGGGCAACCAGAGAGAGGAGAGAACAGAAAGTAATCCAGTGTGAGGAAAAGGCAGAGGGTCAGACGGAGAGAAGAGATAATAGAAGGGCATTCAGAAAAAAGAGCATCAAGAGAGAGGAGAGAACAGAATGGCATTCAGAGAGAGGAGAGAGCAAAAGGGCATCCAGAGAGCAGAGAAGACAGAAGGGCATACAGAGAGAGGAGAGAACAGAAGGGCATCGAAGAAGATGAGAGAACAGAAGAGAATCCATAAAAAGGATTTGAACAGAAGGCCATCCAGTGAGAGCAGAAGACTGAAGGACATCCAGAGAGAGAAGAGGACCAAAGGGCATCCGGAGAGAGGAGAAGACAGAAAGGCATCCAGAGACAGGAGAGAACAGAATGGCATCCAGAAAGAGTAGAGCACAGAAGGGAATCCAGAGAGATGAGCGAAGAGAAGGACATCCAGAGAGAATAGGGGACAGAAGGACATCCCGAAAGAAGAGAGAATAGAAGGGCATCCAGAGAGAGGAGAAGTCAGACGGGCTTCCAGTGAGAGAAAAGGAAACAAGAACATCCAAAGAGAGAGAGAACAAAGAGAACAGAAGATCTTCCATATAGAGGAGACTACAGAAGGGCATACAGAAGGAAGAGAAGACAGAAGGGCATCCAGAGAGAGGAGAAGACAAAAGGGCATCCAGAGAGATAAGAGAACAGAAGAGCATCCACAGAGAGAATATAATAGACGGGCATTTAGAGAAATGAGAGGACAGAAAGGAATATATAGAGAGGAGAAAATAGAAGGGCATGTAGAGAGAGGAGAAGACAAAAGAGCATCCAGAGAGAGGTGAGCACAGAAGGGCATCCAGAGAGAATAGAAGGGCATCCAGACAGAGGAGAGTAAAGAAGGGCATACAGAGAGAGAAGAGGGCAGCAGGGAATCCACAGATTGGGAAGAACAGAAGTGCAGAGAGAGAAAAGAGACAACATAATGGCAACCAATGAGAAGAGAGGACAGAAGGGCATCCAGAGAGAGGAGAGAACAGAAGGGCATCTGGAGATTGAAGAGGACAGAAGGGCTTCCCGAGAGGGAAGAAGACAGAAGGGCATCTAGAGAGAGGAGAGAACAGAAGGGCATCTAGAGAGAGGAGAAGACAGAAGGATATCCAGAGTGAGGAGAAAATTGTCAGGCATCCAGAGAGAGGAGAAGAATGAAGGGCATCGAGAGAATCAAGAGAACAGAAGGGGATAGGGAAAGAGGAGAAGACACAAGGGCATCCAGAGAGAGGAGAGGACAGAAGGTCATCAAGAGACAGGAGAGCACAAAAAAACATCCAGAGAGACTAGAGAACAAAAGGATATCCAGAAAGAATAGAGGACACAAGGTCATCTTGAGAGAGGAGAGACGAGAAGTGCATCCAGAGATAGGAGAAGACAAAAAGAGAATCCATAGAGAGGAGAGAACAGTAGGGCATCCAGAGTGAGGAGAGGACATAAGGGGGCATCCAGAGAGAGTAGAGGACAGAAGGGTATCCAGAGAGGAGAGGACTGAAGGGCATCCAGAAAGAGGAGAGAACAGAAGGGCATCCATGGAGAAGAGAGGTCAGAAGGGCATCCACAGAGAGGAGAGAACAGATGGGCATCCAGAGAGCAGAGAAGTCATAAGGGCATCCAGAGAGAGTAGAGAATAGAATGGTATACAGAGAGCAAAGAAGACAGAAGGGCATCAAGACAAAGGAAAAGACAGAAGGGCATCCAGTGAGAGGAGAGAACAGAAAGGCATCAAGAGAGAGGAGAGGACAGAAGGGCATCCAGAGAGAGGAGAGGACAGAAGGGAATTCAGAGAGAGAAGAGAGCATTAGGGCATCAAGAGAGAGGATAAGACAGAAGGGCATCCACAGAGAGGAGAGAATAGATGAGCATACGATGAGAGGAGAATATAGAAGGGCATCAAAGGAGAGGAGAGGACAGAAGGGCATCCATAGAGGAGAGAAGACAGAAGGCCATCCAGAGAGAGGAGAGGACACAAGGGCATCCAGAGAAAGGAGACAACAGAAGGACATCCAGAGAGAGGAGAAGACAGAAGTGCATCCAAATAGAGGAGAGACCAGAAGGGCTTCCAGAGGGATGAGAATACACAAGGGCATCCAGAGAGAGGATAGGACAGAAAGGCATATGGAGAGGAGAACAAAAGGGCATCCAGAGAAGGAGAAGACAGAAGGGAATCCAGAGAGAGTAGAGTATAGAAAGCCATACAGAGAGAGGAGAGAACAGAAGGGCATCCAGAAAGAGGAGAGAACAGAAGGGCATCCAGAGGGAGGAGAGGACAGAAGGGCATCCACAGAAAACAGAGAACAGAAAGGCATCCAGATAGAGGAGAGGAGAGAAGGGCATCCAAAGAGAGGAGAGAACAGAAGTGAATCCAGAGAGAGGAGAAGACAAAATGATTTCCAAAGAGTGTAGAGAACAGAAGGGCATCCAAAGAAAGGAGAAGACAGAAAGACATCCAGAGAGAGGAGTGGACAGAAGGACATCCCAAAAGAAGAGAGAACAGAAGGGCATCCAGAGAGATGAGAGTACATGAGAGAATTCAGAAAATGGTGAGAACAGAAGCCCATCCAAAAAGAGCAAAAGACTGAAAAACCTCCAGAGAGAGAAGAGGACCGAAGGGCATCTGGAGAGAGGAGAAGACAGAAGAGCATCGAGAGAGAAGAGGACAGAATTCCATCCAGTGAGAGGGCATCTAGAGAGAGGAGAAGACAGAAGGATATCCAGAGTGAGGAGAAAATTGTCAGGCATACAGAGAGAGAAGACTGAAGGGCATGGAGAGAATCTAGAGAAGAGAAGGGCATAGGGAAAGAGGAGAAGACAGAAGGGCATCCAGGGAGAGTAGAGGACAGAAGCGCATCCAGAGAGAGTAGAAGACAAAAAGGGAATCCAGAGAAAGGAGAGGACAGAAGGGCATCCAGAATGAGGAGAGAACAGAAAGGCATCGATGGAGAGGAGAGGTCAGAAAGGCATCCACAGATAGGAGAGAACAGACGGGCATCCAGAGAGCAGAGAATACAGAAGGGCATCCAGAGAGAGTAGAGAATAGAACGGTATCCAGAGAGCAGAGAAGACAGAAGGGCATCTAGAAAAAGGAGAAGACAGAAGGGCATCCAGTGAGAATAGAGAACAGAAAGGCATCAAGAAAGAGGAGAGGACAGAAGGGTATCCAGAGAGAGGAGAGGACAGAAAGGCATCCAGAGAGAGGAGAGAACAGAAGTGAATCCAGAGAGAGGAGGAGACAGAAGGGCATTCATAGAGAGGAGAGAGCATTAGGGCATCCAGAGAGGAGAAGACAAAAGGGAATCCAAAGAGAGGAGAAAATATAAGGGCATCCATAAAGAAGAGAGAACAGAAGGGCATCCATAGAGATGAGAGAACAGAAGATAATCTAATGAGAAAAGAGAACAGAAGGGCACCAGAGATATGAAAGGACAGAAAAAAATCCAGAGAGAGGAGCAGAGAGAAGGGAATCCAGAGCGTAAATTGTACAGAAGGGTATCCAGAGAGAGGTGAGCTAAGAAGGGCATCCAGAGAAAGGAGAAGATAGAAGGGCATCCAGTGAGAGGAGAAGACAAAAGGGCATCCAAAGAGATAAGAGAACAGAGAAGCATCCATATAGAGAATATAAATGAAGGGCATCCATAGAGATGAGAGGATAGAAAGGAATATAGAGAGAGGAGAAAATAGAACTGCATATAGCGGGAGGAGAAGACAGAAGGGCATCCAGAGAGAGGTGAGCACAGAAGGGCATCCAGAGAGAAGAGAACAGAAGGGCATCCAGAGAGAGGAGAGTAAAGAAGGCCATACAGAGAGAGGAGAGAACAGAAGGGCATCCAGAAAGATGAGAGAACAGAAAGGCATCCAGAGTGAGGAGAGGACAGACGGGCAACCATATATTGGGAAGAACAGAAGAGCATCAAGAGAGAGGAGACAACATAAGGGCTTCCAAAGAGAGGAGAGGACAGAAGAGCATCCAGAGAGAAGAGAGAACTGAAGGGCACCTGGATAGAGAAGAAGACAGAAGAGCATCCAGAGAGATTATAGGACAGAAGAGAATCTAGTGAGAGAAGAGAACAGAAAGAAAACCAGAGATATGAGAGGACAAAAGGAAATCCAGAGAGAGAAGAGGACAGTATGGCATCCAGAGAGAGGAGAGGAGAGAAAGGCATCAGGAGAGAGGAGAGAACAGTGGGGCATCCAGAGAGAGGAGAAGACAGAAGGGCATCCAGAGAGAGGAC